>NC_138232.1:9243071-9540571 GCF_964197995.2 Scardinius erythrophthalmus
ATTCTTCTGTTGCTTTGTTTTGGGATTTTCGTTTTTTCCATTTTGCGAGACTGGTCTGAACATTTGTGCACTGGGGGTCCCTAGATCTGGTTTGGTCAATGAACTAAACGGATGGTGTTTTGCATCCGCTTTGTTATGGAGAAGACAGCTGGGATTCAAAAACTGCAAGGAGACATTGCGAGCATGATGTCAGCTTTGGATGTGAACATTCGGAACTGAGCTTTCTTAATGCTCACTTGGCTTAACGTCTGGTTTTGCAAATGTATTTGAAACAGCTTTTGATGTCCTTCAATGTCTACATATGATGTATTGTAAAAACACTAAAAGGGTTTGACGTCTCAAAGGTCCGTAGGCTTTTAACGTTGAAGAACTTATTTTGCGATTTCTAGTTCTTTTTTGATTCCAAATTTTAATGTTAGGGCTATACTCAGCCTTGTTTTATTCTGAAGGCAAACGTGTGACACTCAACCCCATTATTTTCAGAAGCGTACGTGGAGAGCAGTGCTGTATTTACTAAAACAGTCCCACCGCTAGAATTCAGAGACATGCTGAACATGAGCTTCAAACTGTCACTGAATGCATGGGAACTCTCACAAGCATTCATTCAGTACCAACATTTTTAAAAAACTGTTTACTTGGGTGTCATGAAAAATTGACACGAGCATGATTTCACTCATCTTTACCGTACCCCATTGACTCAAAATACTCGAGCTGTCTAGCTGGCGTCTCCCACAAATCTTAAAGTCAGCAAATCGTCCCTTTGAACTGTATTAAACTTGTACAAAGTATGTGTATATGATATGAGTTTTATTTATTGACGGACCAAAGGAATTTGATATTGATGACATGCTAGGCAAATGAATAATTCAAAATGTAATTACCATATGTGTGATATATAACATTTTAATAAAGTCTAATATAATCCATTTCAAATGTGTAATTCTTGTCCTCTTGATATATGCAGAATATTTGTATACTTGTAAATTCATAGACATTCAAGTCAAATGACTTCTGTCATTGTACTGCGTGCTAATTCTGCTATGGCATAGAATTATTACAGTGAATTCCCATCAAGCTGTTTTCCCTCCTTGAATTGTTCTTTAAATCTTTTGTATGTTTTGAAATGAAGAGATAAATGGACACTTTGATGCTTTGAATGGGAAACTGCTTCTGTTAACAACCTTCATGCTTTACTGGTTGTTTTGAGAGGGTAAACGTGTGTCTTCTGTATTTGTGATGTTAACCAACCAAACCGGTATTGATTGTTGAATACAAAGCATTTCAGTTGTATTGGTATTGATTTTGTTTTGCTACCCGTTTAGATCAGTGCAATTCAAGATGGACACTATTCGTAAAATCTTTTCTTTTACTCAAAGTATGCAAAGTAATAACCAGAATGGGAGATGTTTGACATCACAAATAAATCACTGGGGCTTTAATTATTCTGCATTGTTCAGATTGTTGAGATTTTACTACATTTTAACCCCTGCAAAGTTATTGAATTTGCAATGTATAGCTTAAAAAGAACGTTTCGTAAAATGTATGAACATAGCCATTTTTTCACTTGCCTTATCCGCTGTCAGAAACGTGAATTTTGTAAAATTGTAAAGGAAAAAAAGAACAAACAATGAATTGTATCTTAATTTATTCAAATTTGAGGAGAAAAAACAATTGCTGAATTTAAATTGCTTATGTAGAACTCAAAATGGTGCAAAAGCCAACATAATAGGCTATGAACAGCAATGGAGCTAAACTTTTTTTCTTTTCTTTTTTACGCGCAAGCAGTTCTGTTCTTGTGTACGACCAGTAACCTTAATTTACTGTGTAAAGATGGTTACATTTTTTTGATTTTTTTTTTTTTTTTTTTTTTTTTTTTTGTCAGAAACCCAAATATAGAATGCTTGTCTACATATGCTATTGCGTTAACCTTGTGAAATTTCAGTGTACCTGTATAGTCCTGGCTCCTTTAATTTTGTCAATATCTTGTATATAAAAAAAAAAATGCTTTTTACTTTTTCTTTTGCATAATAATTTTTCATTTTTTTTTTTTTCTGGTTTTGTTCTTGCTAGTTGCTGTTATTTGTAAATTTTGTATTGCGCTCATTTCAATTGTAAATGTACATTTTACTGCCCTTTCTCTTCATTTTTTTTTTTTATTGATCACAGCTCCTTGTCTACAGCTGATACAATGCTAACATTCGACAGACTTCTGGCATGTGCACGACTTTGCTTTTAGAGGCTTCTTTATCATTTCCCATGCTTCCAGTAGAAATGTCTATTGATGCATTTTGCTTGTGTTTTTTCCACAAATAAAATGTTCAATTTATCTAACGTGATGTTTTTGGTCTTTTTCATACAATTATACTTCAACACACATCAAATACACTGACCCCAAAATGCAATTAGACACGTGTCCAACTGATCTCAAGGTTGTTTTAGACCAGGAAATATCAATTTAATTCATCATATCTTCCTGTTATATTTCTTTAAAATGAATGTCATTTGGTTTCATATTTTATCTAATGCAATGACGTTTAAAGCAGCTGAAGTGTCCAAATACTGTAGAGTTTCGATACTACTGTTTTGCCCGATAACCTTTAATAGCTTTTGATGCAAATAATTTGGTATGCAGAATAAAGCTTTCTCCTCAGCACATTGAGTGATGTGTGCAGCTCTGATAGTGAGTCCTGGTGCCCTGAGGCATGCTGGGAGCTGTCTCATCTGGGATGGAGATGTCAGAGTAGAGCTCTCACCCTTCGTGCAAAGCACTGACACTTGACCAGAGCAGACCAAGTGCTCAGGCCTACTGAGAAATTCAGCTCCTTTTCTATTCCTCTAGCTAAATGACTCGCAACAGACCAGCTGTTTGCTGGCGACTTGTGAAACAGCCAATGATTACCAGCCAATTTGCATGATACATTTTTATGTCTGGGAAGAGAGGCATGTGTCAGTCACATTGAAGCTGAAGTGTGTCATTTCTGTGCCACTAGTGCCACTGAAAAGGGACTGCAAAAATAAAGCTTTCTGAATACGCCCCCTGTAGGCCATTGATTGATTATAATTAGTCATTTGTTAGTATTGTTATTTATTTTTTTATATTTTTTGGGAATTTTAGAACCTCAGCTTAAACTTTTCTCATTTTCATTTAAAGTGTTTAAAGTTTAGATTTTATATCTAATATTTTAATTTGATTTCATTTCAGAATTGGTCCGCACCATTGGGCTAGAGATGTTGTTTTGAGAAAATTAACCGAAAAATTAAAAGAAAATTTGAAAATTACATATTTCTGTTTTAATTTGAATGACACATTACAAAAAGTAAAAATTCAGAAAGAAACGGTTTTATTATTGTCACTTAAGAGATTCTCCTATGGCTATAGCGGCTATTGACCTTATTCACAGCAGTGCCATCTTTGATTATTAATGGGAATGAAAGTGAGGCTGTAAGGGATAGATTAATCTCCTCAGTGGGTTGAACTGTTATTTAATGTGTTTTTGAATAGTTCTGCTGACGAAACTACCTTTCCAAGAGACTTCATTAGTCAAAAAAAAAACTCCAGACAACATGAGCTGTGGAAAATTAAGTGATCTGGGAGGAGCTTATACAGCTTTTTACAGCGGATGCGAGTCTACTTCATATGTGACCCTGGACCACAAAACCAGTCACATGGGTCAATTTGATGAAACTGAGATGTATACATCATCTGAAAGCTGAATAAATAAGTTTTCCATTGATGTATGGTTTGTTAGAATATGACAATATTTTGCCGAGATAAAACGATTTTAAAATCTGGAATCTGAGGGTGCAAAAAAATCTAAACATTGAGAAAATCTCCTTTAAAGTTGTTCATTTATGTTGGTGATTGTGCTGCATTCACTCACAAAAATAAATGTTTTATATATTTACGGTAGGAAATTTACTAAATATCTTCATGGAACATGATCTTTACTTAATATCCTAATGATTTTGGCATAAAAGAAAAATCGATAATTTTGACCCATACAATGTTTTGTTGGCTATTGCCACAAATATACCCGTGTGACGTGACTGGTTTTGTGATCCAGGGTCACATATGTACACTTCAGGCAGCTCCATATATATACCACAATGCAACACGATTGTGACGTCAACGCATATTGTGTTTAATTTACCCCCACCACAAATGATTCTAGAGTATATATATATATATAGATAGATCTATGATATATTAATTATTAAAAAAAAATGTAAACAACTCAAACAGAACTATACATATAGAATGCTGCATTAAACAATTTCGTAAGGGAAAAAAATAAATAATTAATCAACCCCATAGTGGATTCTAAGTGATCAATGGCAGCACGTTCCAATTCAGCCTATGGCAAAGGTTCCACCAGTAGTGGGCACTCATGCAACGTAAGCAATGACATACATCCGAGTGAACGAGACGGAGGGAAGTTAGCGAGTGGAGGGCATGACAATTTTGGATTGGAACGCAGCCCTGGTGTGGTGAAGTGTTGAGTCCCACCGTAGTGGTGAGTCCCAGATTAGGACCCAAACAATCCGATTGGTTCAAAGCAAGTTTTATGGATAATCGCTTTAGTGCCTGGTTACAAATCAGATATAACTTTATTATGTAAGTCGTTTGAACTACGTTACAACCATTAATGGTTACGCGGTAACGCTACACAGACGATCAGTTTATGACATCAAAGTACATTGGTTTCTGAAGAGCGTTTTTGAAGCCTAAAGTGGGCGGAGCCGGCCGTCGCCATCTTGGCAGCGCGTCACTCCCGGCTGCAACGCTCTGACGGAGGTACGTCTTGTGTTCTTGAGTAGGAGAAAGTTACAAAATAATGCTAAGAACTTTTTTGCCATTTATACATACAAATACAATAAAAGCACAGTTTAAAGCAAAAGCAGCTTGGTACCCCTCTTTGGCTCTTCATCATCATCATCATCATCATCCAGCCATTGCAGCCAAAGACTTTAATCCAGCGCAGAGCACTCCAATTACACGGGACAGATAAGAATGCTAATCTATGTTACCTTGTTTGTTGACACTGTTTAACTTGTTAAACCACTTTCTTTTGACCTAGTAACCTCATAAAATCGTCTT
Organism: Scardinius erythrophthalmus; assembly: GCF_964197995.2. Classification (NCBI taxonomy): domain Eukaryota; kingdom Metazoa; phylum Chordata; class Actinopteri; order Cypriniformes; family Leuciscidae; genus Scardinius; species Scardinius erythrophthalmus. The sequence continues at coordinate 9,248,170 of NC_138232.1, forward strand.
ATGTAATGCTATTTGCAGCGCTTTTATTATGACGGTCAAAATGGCGCATTAGACTTGTGTTGAAGCCCTGACACGTGAAAAGGTTTTAATGCTGCTCTTTGCACTTCACGTACGATAATCTGACTGAATAAGCATGTCAAAGTGGTCAAGTTTGGCTGCGTGTGATTATTCACAGCCTCAAAACCACTTGTCTCCATCATCACCCAAAATCTGCCATAATCCTTCAGCTGCATTCACTAAGCCTGTCTGTTTCAGCACTCGCCGGGTCTCCAGTGGCCTGTTGCTTCTATCATTAAACGGCAGAACCAATTGTAGTTTTAACTCCTCTCCCTGGGCTATCCGGTGACAGGCTTTGGATCGGCCCGCTGTGTATGACCGATTGATGCGTTTCCAGACAAGCCCAAGGGTTCTCCAGAGAACCTGGCAGAGAGGGGGGCCTCATCTCTTCCATTACCCACCTTGTTCCCACTCCAGATGGGTCTCTTCCGTAGCATTCCCTCCCTCCAGACCACAGGGTGAGGATTTCCATATGTCTGCGAAAGAACATCTGCAGATAAGGGAAGAGCTTTTTATATGAAGGAAATATAAAGGCCCACTTTCCAAAAGGTAGAGTATGTGTTTAACAGAGACTCGTTGGAGAGAAATGGGAGAAAAATCCTTAATAGCACAATAAATAGGTGTTTATTCATTTATTTATTTGACCTGTATATGGGTAAAAGGTTAATAAAAAGAGTCTTTTTGCATGCGTGAATGAAACAGCATACTGTTTTACAATATAATATACTATAATCCACTGTATAAAAGGTATCTAACAATTTTACACTTTAGTGTATAGAAAATATTTTCTGTTGCTTTACACTGATTTAAATAGTTTTATATAGCGAAACAAATTATGTATAAGGTTTTTGTATAATTTTGGTGTTTAAAAGAGCTATGGTGGAATCAATGGTGTATTTTATATTCTGTTTGTGAGTTGTATGCGTGCAATTTGACTTGATGAGTGGGAGAAAAAGCAATAGATCATCTAAAAATCAGACCAAAAAAATAAGACTTTATCACACAACCCAATATAGACTGTACACATTCATGCATCTCAAATTGATTAGATTACACTAATTGACTCCTATTCCAAAATCACCACACAAGCAGATGCATGCTGTCGTGATATTTGTATGTGTGTGGATGGGTAACCTATGACCATGCATGCTCGATTGTTTACATCCACAGAAGCGCACTTACAGATCTTACCATAATACAGCGTTACTCCTCTGGCTTCCACATGTCAGTCTTCCAGCAGAATCAATAAGAAAAATAATTTACTCTGATGAGTGTGAGTCAATATAGCATTGATCTCCATTTTGCGGGAAGGAATTCTTGCCTGCTTAGAATTTGAGCCTCTCTTTGTTCACTCCGGGGTGACTTACATGGTTTGATGAATGTAAGACAATGTGTTTCGAAGGTTTAAAAGGATAGTGAAGCAGTAGAGTTTTAGACAGCTGTGGTGATCTGTTTTTGTCTATGAGAAGCTTTTTTATCTGTCTCTATTCCTATCCATCCCCCATCCTTCTAACTTCCCTTTAAGTTTGTTATCAATCTGGCACAGATATTACAGTATGCATGGGTATTATTAGTTGCATTTTGAAACAACTGAATTTTGACTAGGTTTGAAACTGATTACTGGGTTTTGTCTAGTTTGTATACATGCCTATGATGCCCCAAAAGGTTGGTGACTCTCTATTGACTATATGTGTATGATGCCAAAAATGCAAGAGAGGAGTCTCTTTAGGATTTGACTAGGTTTTTAACATGCCTTTTATTCCCAAAAATGCAGTCTAGGTAGGTGATTCACTATTTGAATGTGTGTATATAATGCCCAAAATGCTGTCTAGATAAGACTGTCTACAGGTTTTGACTAGGTTTGAATGTGTTTTTGATGCTCCAAAAATGATGTATAAGTTAGGTAGTCAAAAATGAGTTTTGAATGTGCCTATAATAGCCAAAAATGCTATCTAGGTAGGCGTAAACATGTTTTCATACCTATATGCTGCTCAAAAATACTGTCTTGGTCTACCAGGGCCAGATTTATGCTCGCACGTTCAGGGGGGACCAATTACAATGAGGAGAAATAATATATATTTTACAATTTGTTTTTTATTATTGACATTATTTCACTTTAAAGCTAAGACACTGTAAGACAATTATATAAATCAAAACAATTTAAAATATCGTTGCTGTCGTTTTTCACAAATCATTAGGTCTACTATTTTATGTCATACACCTTTTATGTCTGTCTGTGGGTTTTGTATTTATTTATTTGTATGTTTGTAAAGTATTATAGACAGCTTGCGACTAAAACTCGTAACTCCATAGGATCCTCAAACTGTCAGTCAACCCTCTTAACTCCACCCACCTCTCGTGAATGAAGTGCCACACGCAGTGAGAAGTGTCTCCAACCCGGCCCACATCCGAATGTGACGTCAGAAGCCACGCCCATGTTCGCCCTGCAGCCGATTCTTAAGATTTGATCATGTCAATCACAGTACTGAATGACTGCCTACACCAAACACTGATCCCTAAACCTACCTGTCACTGTAACCTTAACCAATGAAGTTTGCTGCTGGGAGGGATTTCTGCTGAAGTGGTTGGGGGAGGGGGATCACGGTTCCTTCCACGCTTGAAATAGGAAGAAGCATCGAGAAGACTTAACACTCATGCCTAAATCTGTTTCATTTACTTCTTTTTCTATTTTTATGACAGACCGCACTGAAACCCCCATCCAAAACCTACCCTTATGCCTAAAAAACCCCTTTTAATTTGGAACCTACATACTGAAACCTACCTAAAACCTACCCTTACACCCGAAACCCACTCAAAACATACCCTTACGCCTAAAAAAACCCTTTTAACCCTCTGGGGTCTGGGGTGTTTTTGGGGTCCTTGAGATGTTCTGACATGCCCTGACATTTGTGCTTTTTTCAGTTGCTTATAAACATATCAATGGCAAAAAAAAATTACACTCTATTTAGCACAAACAGGACTACCATGATATGTGAGCCACATGTATGTACATGTTTTCATTTTTGAGAGAATAATGTTTATGCATGGTTATTGATCTGGAACTGAAACCCACCTAAAACCTACCCTTTCACCTGAAACACACTCAAAAACCTACCCTTACGCCTAAAAAAAACCTTTTAATCTGGAACCTACATACTGAAACAGGCTAAAGTTGTATGTATCTACCTAGGTTTTGATTAGCTTCAGATGTGTCTGAGTAGGTAGCCCACTAGATTTTCACTGATCATGCCTATAATAGCCGAAAACGCTGTCTAGGCATCTCACTTGGTTTCAAATAGGTTTGCATTCCTATGCTGCCCCAAAATGCCATCTAGGTCTTTGGTTTTGACTGGTTTGAACATGCCTATAATGCCCAAAAATGCAGTGTGGATAGGTGACTCGCGAGTATTAACTAGGTTTCAGTGTTCTCTTGATATATAGGCATCTCACTAGAATTCACTTGGCTGAATGTGTCTATGATACCAACAGTTCTTTTGGTGACTATGATGCCCAGTCTAGAAAGGGATCTAGGTCTTGATTAGGTTCAAATGTGTCTGGTGTTCAAAAATGCTGTCTACAAAAGGATTTTGACTAGTTTTGATCAATATCCAAAAATGCTGTCTAGATAAGCAGCTCACTAGGTTTGAACATGCATGATGCTCAAAAATGCTGTCTGGAATACATGAGTCACACTTACATATATTCAGATATAGTATAAAATGTGTGTATTTGGCATGCTGTCAAGGAGAGGGCTCAGAGTTGAATTTGGCCCGAACCCAGAGCACTAAGCATAATTTCTTGCTGTTCAGCTCACTAGCTGACTCACTAGACGCAGCAGCAGATCATACAAGGACATAACCAACAACACTGAATTAAACAACCAATACTCTTCCCCTAAGACATATTTACTTTACAAGCAACGTAGTGAAGTTAAAACAGTGCACTTAGATAATCTGAGCCTCTGTTATCACGCTGAGCAGTCAAGTGTGTTCTCCATTGAACAAAGCTCAATCTTTGTTTCTAACTGGGTGCTTCAATGAGCTGTGACGGAAAATGATGACTATAATGAGTGTGAGTGACAAAAGACCCGTGGAGACAGACAAAATTTGCATGACCAAAGTCATTATGTTTAAACAAGATAGTGACAAACAAGGGAATTCTCGCACAGAAAGAGGAAACATAGCATGAATTAAAGTACATAGTTAGCAGTTGTTCAAGAACCAGCATGAATACTGAACTAGAACCCCATTATTAATAATTGATTACCCGGGTGCCTTTGTGTCGTGTGAGATGGACATATCTCCAGTCTTAGTAATAACTCGACTGCTGGTCATATCTTCATTTGTCTCACTTTGCTACAGCTCCTGTGGGCTCGTCTTTGTGTTTGCTTCAAAAGAAGACGTTCTGCCTCCATATCTCAACTCTAGACAAGAACCTCTGGAGGCTTGGAAACCGAATAGCTATTTTTAAAGCATTTCGTCTGACATTGTCATCTACGGCTGTGCACATTAAAGAATTCCTGCCTGTCACAAGACATGTAAATTAAGATTTTGATTTTGTGTTCATATTATGTGTTTTTACCTTGGTTTATTTTATTACTCCACTATATTAATATCCCAAACTCTTCCTTTGCCTAATTTGCCAGTGTAGACTTTGCATAATTTGAAAGATTAATGAGAGGTTGTATCAGCATGAGATTAAACAGACAAATCAAAGAAACTAAAATAAAAAAAGTCCTAAAACAACCCCAGAAACATCCACTATGGTCAATTAGTGTATGAATGTGTTCATAGTGTATAATGGTCTGATTTAACCTCAGTAATGTGAACCCCTTGCATGACTGACAGGCGAAATTGTTGCTAATTCTCTTAATTTTGCAATGAGCGACTTTGCATTGGAGCCCTCTCTTTATCACTTTTAATGCAAACACTTTATCATTTCAAAGTAATTACCACTCACAGCAAATGCTTTCACGTTGCCAGCCAGTGCAGTGTGTAATCATTCCTGACCCACTCGTGATCTGCTCCTATTAAGTATCTGAACTGCATAATGTGAGGCCCTGGCCGCTAAATAATTAATGAGAATAAATTGCACCAAATGCAACCTCCATTTATCTGAGCAGAGCGCTATAATAACTTAGATTTTAACCGCCTGGCTCTAATGTCACGGCAGTAAGAGTGAGTCCAAAGCAAACACAAACACTCACATACCACATATAGTTTCTCTTTTCACTAAATGTACAAATATGAATTCAACAGATAATGCGATTTATTGCTGGATGTAGCCAAATTAGTCAATTTTACATATGCATTTCATGTCAGTATAATTGTCATTTGAATAATGCCCTGGGATTATTTATGTAGTTTCCATAGTTGTTACTGTAACCATGTTTTTAAAATGTTGAAAAAACTTGATAGACATGCATCAAACATCAATATAATCAATGTGTAATGCTTCTTTTTTTTCTTCTTCTACATAATCACACAATTATACATTCAATTTCCAGGAAATGGTGTGATTTGTTTATGAAAATTTCAGGAATTCTTGAGAAAAAAAAAGAAAAAGAAAAAAAAAGTATACTGTATGTATATGTTAAAGTATGTGACATAGGTTAGGTGAACCCCATTTTACTAATTTGTATTACTCACAAAATGTCTTTAAATTATTTTTTTTGGTTTTATATTATTTAAATGCAAGAATAGCATGTATTATTTTATGTATGTATTGCAATAATAAAATATTTTTTTCATTACACATTTAAATTATTTAAATGATCAAATCATGCCACTACGTTCTGTGAGTAAGCTTTTTTTTCTTGTTAATTTTACAAGAACAAAATTGCTATTTGTGTCAGAGACACACCATTTCCTAAGAATGAGCCAAAAACCTTTTTATTCCTCCTTATTCATGCGGTCTTTCTCTGCATCATTAACAATGCTCTCTGTTGGAGAAAGCAGTGCAATGGCTGAATGAGGACTGTACGGGCAGTAATCGACCGTTATTCACACTACATCACAGGCCATAGGAACAGGCAGAGCAGCCTGGCTGCCTACACTATATAAGTTTCCATATGAGTCATTTCCAAACTAAACTTCTCCGAACCTCAGCCAAGAAGGTCCCATGAGTTAGGAAAGGAGGTGGAGGCAAAGAGTAGGAAAGGACGAGGCAAGGCAACATAAACTCATTCACTCCTTCCTCGAGAGATGGGGGTTGTTTGTGCAGCGGTCGGCTCCTATGAGGGTGGCCTGGGCATTGAGGACTTATTCTGTCATCTTCAAACATTTCCAACAAGCCATGAAGATGTTATCTTTTTTAAGCCTTGTTATAAGATGAAGAAGAAGATAAGAAAAGCTGCTTCATAATACATGTTTTCACAGACTTTACATGCAGCACCACAGAAGACAGTCAGCTACTTCGTAATGATTTGTACTAATTGCTAAGTTTAAAAGTTTTAAAACACCAGGAAATGATGCGTCTGACTGGCACAATAGGTTAAAGGGGTGGTTGAGTGTGATTTCACTTTTCTAACTTTAGTTAGTGTGTAATGTTGCTGTTTGAGCATAAACAACATCTGCAAAGTTACAACACTCAAAGTTCAAAGCAAAGGAAGATATTTGCTTTTAAAGAAAAGGACTACAACAAACGGCTGCAGACTACACGACATTCCTCTCTGGTTAGTGACACCACTAACCCTAGAATTTACATAAACCCCGCCCCCGGGAACATGCAGTCCATGTTGAGAAGAGGAAAAGTTGTTGTATAAGAGTACATTTGTGAGTCAGCTCAAACATTAGCATCCATCTTTTCACATGCAATAGAAAGTCACTCTGTGTGCATCTCACAACAGTTCATATATGAGCAATTTATAGATTTATCATGACAGAATATCCTAATTGAAGATAGTTAACTCCACATCAGCAACATAAATTCATCAACTAACCATTCAGAGACGTCCTGTTGCACTCTACATGTTGCCACTTCTTCTTGAGTCTCTCCATCCTTATCTGACTCCGTTTAACATTAAAGGCAGAACAGTTTCTGTCATTTTAGTGTGTCTGCGTGAGGTAATAGCAGCTGCTAACAGACACGAGCTCTTGAAACCCCGCCCTCTGCAGCAGCTCATTTGCATTTAAAGGGCCAGGCACAAAACGGTGCGTTTTTGCTTACCCTCAAAAAGTGACAACTTTAACTTGCTATATAAAAATATCTGTGGGGTATTTTGCGCTAAAACTTCACACACACACACTCTGGGGACATCATAGATATATTTTACATCTTGTAAAAAGGGCATTATACCACCCCTTTAAGGTCACAAACGTTTTCATGGTAGGGCCCACTTAGAGAGGTATAACCAAACTTGAGACCCGCCAAAAACGTTTAAAATGCCATTATTATGCAAACAATAGGTTTAAAGGTCAAAAAACACTTACATTTTCTCATACTGTAATATACATTGCAGCATCACCTCTTTTCTCACACTGTCTGAAACTGTTCGATAACGGATTTGGTCTCTCTAAACATCTCCTTTCTGAGAGCCTACTCTGCTCTGATTGGTCAAATAGCCCAGTCTGTTGTGACTGGTCTACCTCTTATAGCGGGTATCGGAAATGTAATGGGCGTTACCATATCTGAATTTCGGCTGTGAACATTTACATTTACATTTATTCATTTAGCAGACGCTTATCCAAAGCGACTTACAAATGAGAACGACAGAAGCATGTTAAACTAACAATAGGACAACAATATGCAAGTGCTATGACCCTTCCCAGTTTAATCTAATGCAATTGAACAGTAACAATGGTGTCGTTGTTCACGGGCAAAGACGACCATAGGCTGGCATTATGCAAATTTGTAACAAATCTATATATGTTTGTGCAGGAAGTAAAACTGGAATTACTGACGACTCGTTTGAGGCAGTTCAGAATCGATCCTTTTATCCTGCACTTTGATGAAACTTTGCAGACCTTTTACATTCACAAACAGCTGTTACACATACATGAAAGGTAGCTATGAATGAATAGCTAATGAAACAAGCTATGGTGACTATATATTGAATATTTTGTAATGTTTAGGATTTGGCATAAACACCACCATTCTCAAATTTTCTCACCATTCACACTTTTTTGCCACAGATGCATTCATCTGATGTTTTATAATGTATAGATTGTAGTATATGATAGGTTAAATTCCATGTAATATTCAGAATGTATATGGTAGCATATTGATGGCATTAGCCTGAATCATGACTTAGAATCCACAAAACAATCATTTTGATTTCATAGAAATCTTTAAGCACCATGTTGGAAATTTTCAGATGGCCTTCACCTGTTTCTTCTTTCTCCTCCATAATTTGTATCTATTTTCTTTGATGATACAGTCTTAACTTTTCCCTGACCGAGACTCTCTGCAAGCTATCAGGAATATGATAATGCAATGTGATGTGATTTTGCCCAGCTCTGACCTTTGATGGGAATGGATCTTATCATCTCCAGGCGCCACCTCTCTTGGGAGCCTTTAGGATTTCACAGGCATACCAATCATCTGCTGTCCAAGGGAGGGAAGCTTTAGGAGACATTTATGCTTACAATATTGGTGAAGAGTTATAGCACTACTTTTGTATTGAGTCACATATCTTTTATATCACAGCTTTATGTTTGGTGCTTTTTCCCCCCTCACTGGTTGGAGAGTCACTGTTTATAGTTTAGAACCCACTTTTATCCTCTTCAAATAGCAAAGTAAACACTTATTTGAAGATGACGGGTAAATGTCTGACTGCCTATTGATTACCATAGAGAATAATTGTCTGTCAGATTATAAAAAACCCAAATGACCAGCATGCAGATCTCATAGAATTTGCAATTAGAATTTGCATGTATTTCTTTCTCTCAATTTCTCCCTCTCGTTGTTCTTGTTATGCTCTGAATTGATATCTGCTCATTTCGAGCTACAGCGTTATGGTTCTCTAAGCTGAGAGGGGCCTTTACGGGGTCAGTTTGGAATGATACGGTCGTTTTGAGCTCTGTTGAGGTCTGCAGGGCCCCTGAATAGTTTGCGTGAGGATTTGCAGGAACTGTTGGCTTGGAAGATGGCTGTCAAAAATACCAGTACCTTCAATGTGTTATGTGTCATGCCAACCTGCCAGCTGGCTTGCCTTCTGTAGTAGTACAGTAAGTCTACAGAGTAAAAGTTCACTACCATAACGTCCAGATGGTTGAAAAAGGATTGGATATGAATATCAGCTTTCTGCAACAGTGTAATTGCATTCGATGTCAGAGAAAGCCCATATTTTCATTTACAGGTTTACACAGTCGCTGATCACAGTCGTACAATTGTACAACAGCACTCTTCCGTGTGATTTTTCGTAACGTCAACATGAAATCACATTTTTTATATAATATTGCAGTTTTTTTTATTATAAATGATTTATCCATGCACATTATTATTTTTCAAAATGCATGTGCCATCATAAGCTTTAATCAAAATAACTTTCCCTCCCTCTTGCATGGAATGACATCTCTTCTATTCTCTGATGACTTGGCGTGAGGGCAGGACAACCTGTGACTCACATAAAATCACAGCAATAGCAAACCACAACAATTCCCGATGTTTCACTCGGATAGAGGAAAGTGACTGGATAACCCTATTGCAGCTTCCATTTCATGCCCACTTTAATGGAGAATGAAAAAAACCCCTGAATTTTCAATTGTCAAAAAATGCCTTTATTGGACTTTGAAAGTCAATTAGTGTTACACTGACTGGTGATTCTTCAGGTTAGAATAGTGTTTGCACTGTGGAGTTGCTTGAATTAAAAAAAAAAAAAATCCACTTCACTTATTGTTTTTTTTCTTCCACCATCTATTTCAATATCTTGGAGAATGTCATTATTCCATAAAAGAGCCGATGGAAGGCAGAGAAATGACCCACCTCAGGCAGAGTCTTTTCTTTCTCACTCTCTGCTGATCATGATGCATAAGTCCTCAGTGTAGGGGTGGAAAAAAATCATCCGCATTCCCCTCCCCAAAACAGCATTAAGTGAATGAGATGTCTGTTGGCTTTCAGATAGAAATTGGCAGGGCTTCTGGCATATATTTCATCAGTGGTCCAGCCTCGCTTCCATCCCAGGGAATTAATGGCAAGGATTTTCATGAATGTGAAAGCAGCAAAGCTTGGCAACCCCGCACAATCACTGAAGATGCGTGAGCACACTTTCTGAGTATGTATATGCTACTGCTTTGCTGGGTGTGTAATTCTTTATAAGTGTGTGTGTGTGTGTGCAAGTGCGTGTGCGTGTGTTTGTGCTTAAAGATGAGAGAAAGTGAAGGCAGCGGTGTGAGGTATCCCCATTATAAACTAAATCTGGTCATATTCCGACATATTAACCTGATTATCATCTAGCAATCCAATAAAACAGCTAGCCTTTGTCATATTAATCAGATTTTTTTTGTCATGTAAATATTTTAGATTATTAATTAGTTATTTATAGCTGCACATTTTCAAATGGAAGAAGTAAGAAATGTTAGGCTATCATTTTCAGATTATTTTTAATATAACTATACTATAAAAAATAAATTAACATAAATAAATATACAAATGGTCTTGATTTTGCAATGTGTTGTGCTTGTGTGTGCTGTTGTCAAGGAGAATTGGTGACTTGATTAAATTATTGTGCCGGATTATTACAAATACAAACTGAAATAAATGGCGAGCATCAGTATTACAAGAGAAACGAATATGCAAAATACTGACTTTGTCACAATATGGGCTTTATTTGGAAAATAATGTGCATGCAAATATGGTCACTGTCAGAATTAATGTTAAGGAATCAAGCTGAAATATATGTGGTAAAGATATTTTTTGTAATAACTAATTAAGAAATGGGCCTAACACTTGTTTCTGTGACAGGTCAAAGCTCCAAGCCTCCAAGTTTCTGCCCGCGAGTGTCAGCCAATCAGAAAACTCGAAAGCGGATCTAAACCAATGGCGTGTGAGAGCTAGATGTGAACAGTAGTCTACAGTCACTGTAGACGAGCGGAGTGAATGTGAATTGGGAAATCTGTTTGAAAACGGTTTGATGGCACAGAAATCGTGGACAGCAGCTGTAAATGCAGACCAACAAGTCCTGATGGCAAGCTGCCAGTTTGAGACTGAGACCAGTAGGCTACGTATTAACCGTCTTTTGAAGGAGTAGGCTGACTCAATACAAAGTCAATGCAATTCGCCTAATTTCGACTGTAAGTGACTGATAATGACATTAACTATTTGGATTTTATTGTATCTTTAAAGGTTTGACTCTACATTTAAACCGTTAAGGACACTCCCGTTGCTTTCGTCGGTTAAACACGTTAAAACAAGGTAATACCCGGCATTATTGCAGTTTTTTTTTTTTTGATAAAACGGATTGTATTGTTTTTATCAGTTGCTTGTTTTTACTGTATTTTGGTAATTTATTTACTGTAATTACAAAATTTTATATTTTGACATTTCTAAATTGTATGTTTTTTTCGTATTATATAGCCTAATTCTTTTAACTTTTATCCCAGAAAGAGTTTCAGAAGACTTTTACAGGCCACGTGGGTGTTTTTTTTTCAATGGTATTTCTCTGCCATCTAGTGGTCACAATTCTTATATCTGATTTCAGTTTTTTCTCTGTATGGTTTTGTGGGTCAGGTTTTGCCCTACATTTAGGGACCAAATGTCCCAACATGAAAAAGAAGACCTTAATTTACCTCTTTGTGGCTAACGGTTCCCACAGGGAAATTATCTATTATGTAGGCTACTAAATAATGTTGTAATAAAAATAATAGAAATTCAAAAAGGATTGTGTGATAAGAGTATAAAAACTCCCGAAAGTCCCAACCATGATTAAAGAACAAAATGTGTACGTGTTATCTTGTGAAAAGTGAGACAATATAGCCACAATCACACTTCAGTAACTCATTGATTGTCATTCACTGAAGAATAGCGTGAGGTGATGTGATTGCTTGTGACACTTAGTGTTGGTGTGCCAATTTGTGACACGTATAGCTCAGTTTCATTCATTTCATCCTCATCATCATAGTTGACAGTCCTCTGTGTAGCTACTACATTTGAGATGCGCAGACTGCTTTTCTCTGTCACTCTTCGCCCGCTCTCAGCCATGAAAGCCAAAGTGTGTCTATCCTCACTGGAGCTCACATTTACATATTTATTTTCTAAACAGACTCCATCATGCTAAGGAGATTATATATACTTTGAGGCTTAGCTGGAAAGATGATGCACTCTGGAGATCATTAGGAGCATGGCAGATGTCTTACCACATGTTAATTAATTCCCCTTATTAAAGCGGCCAGAAACTGTCAGTGATTAGAGATTAGTTTTTGCTACTGTAGAATATAGCAGCGCTGCCTTTGACTTTACAGTATATATGTCAGTGTCAGTCTTATGCACATAAATGCAGGTCAGTGATTTTGACAGTGTTCTGAAAATAGCTCTAATTGTGGCAAGTCTGTAGGTGGCGGCACAAACAAATGCTTTCTTTTTTCCCTAGAATGCAAAGAGAAGTTTCCTACTAATTCCAGACTCATATTTACAATACACCTACTAATTTTTGTACTTTTTTTTTTCATCTATCCGTATAATTTAAAGGAACAATTTATGCAAAAATGAAGATTTATTAGTATTTACTCACCCTTATGGTGTTTCATGGTTTTCTTTTTTCCGTTGAGCACAAAAGGAGACGGTTTGAGGAATGTCCGGGCTTCTCTTTTTTTTTTTTTTTTTTATCATACGATGAAAGTATCTCCAAAATAAGGTAATATACTGTAAAAGTAGTCATGAGCTATATATAAAATTTCTTATAATCTTTCACAGTAGCACAGTAGCTCCCTTCCACAGTAGCTCTCAAATCTTATTTACATATATTAAAACTTTCAACCTCAAGGCCCGCCACACACATTAAAATGCGCTAAGTTTGTGTTAAATTGTCATTAATTCTAAGCATCATTTGATTTCACAGATTTCCAAAGATCTCCTTTTGTGTTCAATGAAAAAAGGAAATCATACCGTTGGACTGACATCAGGGTGAGTAAATCATGATTTTACAGATTTTTGGAAGGCGAACTGTTCACTCACCACCGCTGCATTTATTTGATCAAAAATACAGTATTTACAGTAATACGGAAATATTATTGCAATTTTAAGATGAACTGTTTTCTATTTTAATATGTTTTAAAATGTAATTTATTCCTGTGATGGCAAAGCTGAATTTTCTGCAGCCATTATTCAGAAATCATTCTAATATCAATAATTTTTTTTATTATTATTATCAATGCTGAATATAGCCATGGTTCTTAATATCGTCTTAATATATGTAAAACCATGATGCATGTTTTTCAGGATTCTTTGATCAGAATTCTTTGAGTTTTTGTGATCCTGATAAGGCGAAAGATGTGATAATCATATGTCTTCGTGTAACTTATATGTTTCTTGTAGACATTTAGATTGATGTGCATGGAAGTCAGCAGGACTATGTTTGCTACATCAAACTGCGGTGCTTCACCAGGATATTTCATTAAAAGAGAATGGTATTTATAGGTTATCTGTCTGAATAATTTATCTGAAAGTTGAAAAGGCTCAGGCCGAGAGCTAGCTAGGACCGCGCAAAGCCTGTGAACAGCAGGCCTGCAGACGAAGTTATTAGAGCAGAAGCTGTCTTCAAAGGGGAAGCAGAAACCAACGTATTTTATAGTAGGAAAATTCCAGAGAGGCTTGTCTCGTTCATTTCAACCTCTTGATTGCTTTTAGTGAATGCTTATTTAAGATTTTTTAGATTTCTAAGATGATATTGGTTATTTTTGTTAAAGGCGGTTGTCAAGTTTTGTGTGCTTGATCTGATTTCACCATGCATTTGTAGATTTTATAATGTAAGTGGTGTTATCCTGATAAAAAAACAGGGTGTTTTTAGGTGGTTTCTTACGGTCCCATCTCAAGACTATAAGATGTAGATCCCAGTAACACTTGATGTTCCACTTTAGACATTCTAACTAACTAAGTAACTTTGCAACTACAGTACTGTGCAAAAATCTTAGGCATGTTAATACCCCCCCAAAAGGTTTTAAGTCAGTTATTTATATCTTTTCCTGTAGTGTGTCAGTAGGAAATATCAATTTACATTTCCAAACATTGTTTTTGCCATTAATTGTAATAATCCAGTGAGATTTGTGTATGCACAAGGAATGTGACAACAACGAGGTCCATCTGTGATTACATGAAGAAACACAAAAAACTGAGACAAACTAAATTCAGAAGAACTGCGGGAACGTCTCCAAGATGCTTGAAGAAACCTTCCTGCAAAGCTACAGTACTGTGAAAAGTACTGGCACTTGTGTTAAAATGCTGTAAAGTGAGAATGCTTTCAAAAATAAAATCATTAGAGTATTAGTAGACACTTTATATTGATGGTCTCCCAACAGACATTATTTTGAGTATAAGTAATTTAAGTAACTACATGTCAACTTATCCTACTAACCTGAACCCTAACCTAACAGTCCACCACAGTCTGTGAATACTCTAATGAGAGTTGACATGTAGTTGCAAATTTACTTTTTTAGTAGATAGTTAGTAGATTCTCTAAAGTGGACCATCGAAATGAAAGTGTTACCTACTGTAGATCCCTTATTACAAAATAGAAGTCACGCAGCTAAATTGTGTTATTTAATTGTCAGCAAACATTCTCTAAAAGCTGTGAAACGCGGTCATGGTTTTGCCATGACATTTTGTTAAACATATTATATTCCCATCAAACCAGACGGTAATCAAGCTTGTGAAATAGGTCTCCATTGCATTTGACTGTGATAAGCACCACGCAATTGAAATATCATGAAATGTCACATAAATATTCAGCCTGCTCCTCTGCTATGCCAGGGCTGGACAACAACAGATGTGCTCTTACAACTTCATTCGGATCCAACCACATCACCATAATTATGTAAATATGTAAATTGGGCATCTGTTGCCTGGAGTCATCTCTTGCTCTGACAGCTTCTCACATTTCCTTTCTCTATCTCTGTGGTATCTCTCTTGGGTCTGCGATCTGCCCGTTAAACTCAACATATGGCTCTTAGATGAAAGAACACAGAGACGTTTCATAAATGATCATGATTCATAAATGAAGATGTATAGCTTGAAGTGATTTGGTTCATTTAGAGGTGAAGTGTTAGGTTTTTTGGGTGATGAGAACTATTATAGAACTATTATAGTGCTGCTTTTAAAGCTGGGATAATAAGCTAGCTGAATTTCTTACTGTAGTGTTTAAAAAACAGTTTGTGTTGTAAGGGGAGGCAGGAAGGTTGATATCAGGTGAGCTTTCGAGGGGAATATCCTCCTGTGGCACTTTGTGATAAATCTTTAAATCCCTTTTAAGCTAGTCAGAGTCCCATCTCTCTCTTTGTAAAGCTTCTCATCTCTCTCTTATGGGAGAGCCATCAGCCTCCAGGCAAACTGTCTGTCTGATCTCCCTCTCTGCTGGTCTAGTAGTGAAAATGAAGCCAGTAAAAGCCACACTACATCTTCTATAGTTGAAATGATCATTAATGTTCTTTCCATTGATTCTAATTTTGGTGACTCATGTAACACGTTACTGATTCAAAAAAGAAAAATGGTCAGTGTGTGTATATTATATTATATTATATTATATTATTCAAATTACAGTTTTCCACAATTGCTTAGACACTAAAACCCATTCTCTGATTCTCAAAGTCCTAAAACCATTTGTCGAATAAATCACTCTTTCTGCAAAACCTTAATCAAGTTAATTTGCAAATCTCATGCACTCTTTTTGCGAAAGTCCAAAAACACATTTTGCATTTGGATGCATTTGTGTTGCAAAACCGTAAACACAAGTGTTAAACACAACTGAAACACAGTTGTCATCGTTTACACACACCGGCACAAAATTGTTCACACTTGTTTCTAATGATGTGATCAAGCCAACTGTACAAACTATAAACCTACAAACACAGGTTTGCACTGGTGCACTGAATGTTGACATGAACAATGGATGGAAAAAATCTGTGAGGGAGAGGAGGAAGAGGATGAGAGTAAGAGCAAGGTGTGAGTGTTGTCAAGACTGGATCCGGCACACCAGAGTTTTTTGGGGTTTTTTTTGTCTGTGATGTGGACAAAGTAGACTGGACCCAACATGAAGACATGATGCTGAGGCAGAATGAATCTCTCATTGACTTTGATTTTGCAGTTGCACAACTCTTTTGTGTGTACTGTAAAATGCTATTCATTAAGAGTTTTCTTTGGCCTTTTGTGCTTTTGCATTTTGACTTCTGTATTTTCACAGTGTGCTAGTGCTGAATATACAGACATTCAATACTATACAATATTCAATACTATACAACACATTTTTTTTTCCAGTAACTACATGTTCTGGATGCTATGTTCTCCATTTTTCTATGTAGTGTCTAAATAGTGATCTGTAGTGTTTATATAATGACTGTTGTGTGTATGATCTGAAAGCATTTTTTGATTATGAGCACAGATGAATACAGATGATGGTTTTGAGCTGATTCTTTGATTTTGTCAGAATAGTCCGGGTTTTTTTTATGCAATTTGAAGATTTAGTTTTGTGTTTAATGTTGTGAGAAAAAGGGTGAAGGTTTCAAGAAATGTTTCTTAGTGCTATTTATTTAATAATAATTACAGTTTTTCACAGCTGCTGTCTAGCTAGCTTACATTGTTCTCTTGTATATTAAGAATTTGTTGCAATTGTGAAAGTTGTGATTTGTGATATTCTTGTATCATCAGTTAGAGTGGGTTAGAATATCATAAATGTATCATAAATGATATTTAAAAAAATGTTTGACATGTTTATGAGTTGTCATGAAGGGACTGTCATAATTGAAAACCTTCCTAAAAACTAAGAAATTGTTGTAGCTGTCTACTATTACAAGTGTAAATCTGAGCAGCTAATGCAAGTTGGCCAGCTGATCAAATCTGTGAAAAAGACAACATGCTGTATGATCATGCCTTGATCTACAACATTTGTAACAGAATATATTCTCACCCCTCTCATTAGTAACTGGTGCTTGAGCTGCTGTGATGTGCATGCTCATTCAAGTGAAAAGCTTTCATTAACGCCTTGTGAGGAGGAATTCTCCACTCAATTAGTGTGAGCACCAGTAGCTTCATCTAGACGTCATGCAGACGTGCGCGGTTAATGACTGTGTCCCGCTGCCCACGTGCAGGTGTGGGCAACAGTGATAGAGCAGAGTAAGGATCAAAGATTCCTCCATGTTGGAGAAGGATAGGCTGCCTTTGAAATGTGCATTTTTCAAGGGTTCCTATGGAGCTTGTATCCTCAAAAAGAGCAAATTTGAAGCTATTTATTTCTCTAAATTGTAGAGGAAACCAGAGATTGAGCATCAGCACATTTCTTAGTAAATTTTTGGGAGTCAATTTCTGGATATGTTGTTATTGAATATGAAAACAGATTCAGTTCACTACAAGGAACACTCCGACTTTTTGGGACTTTAGCTTATTCACAGTATCCCCCAGAGTTAGATAAGTCCATACATACCTTTTTCATTTCTGTGCGTTCTGTAAGTGTTATTTGATGCACCCACCGCTAGCCTAGCTTAGCACAAAGACTGGATGTAAATGGATAAGGTAGCATACTAATCCCAATAAGTGACAAAATAATGCAAACATTTTCCTATTTACATGTTGTGATCTGTATAGTCACAGCGTGTACAAATAACAAGGCTATATGAGACAGAGACCATTTTTAATCGTATAAATACTGGGAACTATATTCTCACTAGGCGTAGGAGCACAGCTACTTGGGCAGAGGGGCTACTTTGTTTACGGAACCATCAACAGGGCGTCGTGTGCTGCGCTAATCACTCCGCCCAAGTAGCTGTGCTCCTACGCCTAGTGAGAATATAGTTCCCAGTATTTATACGATTAAAAATGGTCTCTGTCTCATATAGCCTTGTTATTTGTACACGCTGTGACTATACAGATCACAACATGTAAATAGGAAAATGTTTGCATTATTTTATCACTTATTGGGATTAGTATGCTACCTTATCCATTTACATCCAGTCTTTGTGCTAAGCTAGGCTAGCGGTGGGTGCGTCAAATAACACTTACAGAACGCACAGAAATGAAAAAGGTATGTATGGACTTATCTAACTCTGGTGGATACTGTGAATAAGCTAAAGTCCCAAACAGTCGGAGTGTTCCTTTAAGAAACAGGTGGACATGTCACACTGAATGAGGTGAGATGTAATGAAGTGAACCTGTTTATTATTGACAGTTATTTGAGAAGAATACTTGGTAACGCTTTATTAGTATTTATTATAGTATTTAACGCTTTATAGTATAGTATTTGTTAGAAATAAAATGTTGATCAGTGAAAAGGGCAAGTGTAAATCTGAGCAGGTACTGTATTTATAACGCTTTACTTAAATGGGTCATGACAATTTTCTTTGATCGTTTGACATATAAGAGGTCTTTGAACCATTAAAACATCCTGCAAGTTTTAGAGCTGAAAACATCCTCCTCATTATAAACAAAGAATGTATTTAATCATGAAATAGAACCCATAATAATCACTGAAGCTGTCTACACTAAAAATACAGTATACAGATGTGCGTTCACTTTAGTCCACGCATTTGAGTCTGCCGACAAGGGGACAAATGGAAGCGTAAAGAACGTTCGCTTTGACGCGTCCTGTTTAGACAGCTCATTTGCTCATTTCTGTAGAGACTTCAAAAGGATGCCAGTGTCAGGAACAAGTTGATGTTTTTTTTAATGGCGTCCTGGATCACGCTGGTGGATTTTATGTTTGTTCAGAGAAATTGACTGCAGATTGTTTTGTAAATAAGGCACAGTATAATGTTCGCAAAGAAACTTTTGTTGAAAGATAAAGCAGTAAACTGCATCTGACAGCAGCTATAATGCAAAACGCAAATAAATGATTTCATAAAGCTTTTTTTTGTCTGTAAATTATGGTTTTATATGGATACTGTTTTCATAACACTTACTCACGTGCAATAGCGAGTGGGCATTGATACGGTTTCCTATGCAATAACATAGTCAATCATAACAGTGGCCGTTTATTGACAATCCTTAAAGGAGCCACCCCTTAAAAACAGACCATTTCAGACAGAGGGTCAGTTGAATGAGGGTTGAAAATAATTGTTTTTCCACATTTTTTGTGCAAAAAACCTTATTAACAAAGTTATTAACAACACTTTATAAACCTCAAGGAACATTCAAATAATAAAAAAATATCCATGTCATGATCACTTTAGTTTAAAACCTTTATATATAATGCATTATAAAAGTATTTTTAATGCATTAATTATACCTTGTAATACTTCTAATGCATTGTATGTTCTCATGAATAATTGTAACCACATTTATAATACATTTTTATACTTATCTATTCATTATTACACCTTTAGAAAGTATAAAGCATTAAAACGCATAGAAAAAACACTAATTTCAGATGTAACAAGGAATCTGCAAATATTATAATGCATTTAACTTTGGTTACAATTATTTATTAAAAAAATATAATTAATAATAATTTATAATGTATATTATGATATCTTTATAATGCATTTTACACAAAGGCTTTAATTGTTTTTTTGACATTTCTTCTTTTTTTTTTTTTTGCGTTCCTCCAAGAAACTTTGTTTGCTTGCAAAAGCATTGAAATATAGTTTTCCTATATTACTTCAATCACCAGTTTTGGCGCTTACTCGTGAAATTTTTACAAATAGATGCTAAGCTTCTCAGGGGGAAGGCAAAACGTGTCTTATTGCAACCCAGTGTAGTTAAATTGTGTTCACGTATTTACTCAAGAGCTTTTACAACCCTAAAGTAGGTGATTAAAACCAATATAAATCCACTGAACCACTGAAAACAACATTTTACTCTAAAGCCTATGAGATAAAGCCCTTGTGCCATGGACATTTTAAATAACAATTAATTAAAATCAGTTAAAATGCCACTTGCTTATACTGTAGATATAGAGCCAGTGTTTGTAACTATACTGTGCTATTGTGAGTTTTATAATATTTTAAATGACAAAAAAGTAGAGTGAACTGTGAACTACTAGGCCGGTAAACATCATTTGCATTTGCAGTTAAATAAATCATAATAGCATCGATTTTTCAACACAGAGGACTTGTATGGTTTCAAGTTGTATCATATATCTTCAACAAGGCAGCTTGAGCAGCACATCACAAAACATAACAACATATAATATTCATATCCCCAACTGCACAGCTATTCAAGTGCATCTGAGGGCTTCTGATTGTCATCAAACCGTGTTACATCACACAACAACAACACGACTGCTCTGTCTGTACTGTTCACACCTCTAACCCACAAACACTATGATTCAGATCAAGATGTGCTCATTTGAATTTTAATGACATGAGACATTGGACATCTGTTTGAGAGATGCACGGTAAACAGAAGTATTTGGTGCCACTCACAAAATATTAGCATGCCGAGAAAGCATACAGTCGTCGTAAATTTAGGTTGAGTGTAAATCCATGTGGTTGATTCTTGAAAATTTAAGGCTTGTAGAACTGGGAATAGTGCTGACTATTCACTTGAGCAAAGAGCACTGATAAAATATTTATATGTGTGCTTTTGGTTCCGAAGGCAATGGGAAATGTAACTGTAAAAGCTTAACTCTGTCTGAAAAAAGAAAAGAAAATGATAAATGACTCAAAAAACATTGGTTCTTGCATCTCTTGTAACTCACCAAGTTTGAATATGTGCAAGTGAAAGACTGAGATTTGAAAGCTAAAGTGAATGGAAACCTTTTACAATCGAATAATTTTAATGTACATTACCATTCAAAAGTTTGGGGTCAATAAGATTTTTATTTTTGAAAAATAATGAATACTATTCTTTAGCAAGGATGAATTAAATCAAAAGTGCAAGTAAAGACTTTTACATGATAACACACACACAAAAAAAATCTAATAAATGCTGTTCTTTTTAACTTTGTTCATTAAAGAATCCTGGAAAAAAATATCATTTAAATTCAAATTTTAAAGTGCAATGGTTTTCAGTTGTGATAATAATAATAAGAAAATGTCTCTTGAGCACCAAATCAGCATATCAGAATGAATTCTGAAGGATCATGTGACACTAAAGACTGGAGCAATGGCTGCTTCATCATCCTGTTTTATGGCTTCAGACTTCAAAGATAGTGCATAAGATGTATTGACTATTTTTATGGTACTTTTTCATCCATTTTGCAGCTTGCAGCACCTGGTCAACGTATTTGGAAAAGAGCAGGGGTGCGTTCTCCGATAACGTTGTCTCTTAGCGCGCTACGAAGACTCAAAAGGTACACCTTAACTACAGGTATACCTTTCCTACGTGTGTTCTCCGAACTATACCTTAGGATGTTGCTTAAGGTAAACCTTCTTAAGTTCGACCTTAGCAGGCGCTGTCCATGGTGGAGGCGCTGAATAGGTTGATATCGATGCCTCGATGATCGATTGTGCGCTCTTTCCTTCACAGCGGTATAGGTAAAGTATTGAGAAAACAATGTTCTTTATAAAGAAGCGTTTTAGAAATAGTACAAACTGCATTTATCGGGGCTCATTGAAATATATACATGCAGAAATAAATATGAGTATGTGTTTATAATTTAGCAAGTGTGCAATCCCAAACCCTCACGGCCATAAGTGTGTTAATGTTCTCCACAACGTATGCTGATTATCCACCAGCCATGTAGTTGACATACACTAACTGGCTCCGTGGACGGCGCCGTCTTTGATTTAAAACAAGTACTCGCTGTCTCGCTGCCATAGCTATAAAGTTTGTGCAACTCATCTTTGTTTATATAGACTCCTAAGCCTTTTCTGTCAAATGGTTCGCCAGCTGATGTGCCTTAGGATAGTAATTAAAAAAGCTAACAACCATTAGTGTATAGAAACTTTATTAATGAAAACACTTCCATACACTGGGTGTAGGCTATAACAACTTAAGTATTTTATGTGTAAAATTTTAAAGTAAAGTAAAAATGTAATTTTAATACTAAATCAGATTTTATATTAAATGTTCATATAAAATTTTCTATGTGTAATTAAACTGCGATGTAAAAAAGCTTTTTGCGTAGTGGTGGCCACTAGCGGTATGAACCGTCAGCAGCGATAAGGTATAGCTAAGAGCGCTCCAGACCAACCTTACGAACGTATGACTTACAGAAGGTATACTTAACTAAGAAGGTTTCGGAAACCACGTATTAACGATAAGGTACTTCTTAAGGTACAACTTAAGAACGACGTAGCGTTAAGGTAGCTTCGGAGAACTGAACATTCCCTTATGAGTTCCACAGAAGAAAGAAAGTCATACAGGTTTGGATTGGAACCACATGAAGGTGAGTAAATGATGACAGTGAAGTATTGTATAAAATCAAAGGAAAAGGGGGAAATTGCTTTTTTCTGGTTTTCTGGGTCATTGCCTGTGTACTCAATTGATTGATATGATTACTCAAAAACCTTACAATGGCAAAATTGTGCTACTGCACAGCTTGTCCTCCTCATTCATTCAAAGAACACCCTGCATGTGTTTAACTGATAGGCCAGACCCTTGATACCAGCTCTTCTTTCCCAAGTGATGTTGGCTATTTAAACATTAAAATGCAGAGAGCAAATCTAACCGAAGCGCTCTTGTGTGAGGAGCCGTTCACACAGGACACATTCTTGCGTTTAAAAAATCCTGACAGAGCAGAGGAATGAAGCAGGGAATCAGGGATCCCAAGGCACATTTTAAGTTAAAGTTTTTGACAATGGATTTTAAAACTCTTTATTCATATTTCAATAAACGGCCATAAAAATGGCCATTTAATGCAACAAATAATGCATTTGTGTGAATGGCCTCTAACAATAATTGATTTGTAGACATCTGAAAACATGTTTCAAATGCCAAAATTTGTAGCCTTTCACATTAAATAACAATTAAAATACTTAAAATAGTATATAATTCCTTATATCAACGATTGTTCAAACTTTTTTTTTTTTTATGTTTTTGAAAGTCTTATGTTCTTCAAGGATCCATATTTGATAAAAAGTTAAGCAAAACAGTAATATTGTTAAATATGATCACAATTTAAAATGACTTTTTTCTTTAAAATATAATTTATTTCTGTAATGGCAAAGCTGACTTTCCAGCAGTCTTCTCTTCAGTGTCACATGATCAGAAATCATGCTAATATGCTGATTTGGTGCTCAAAAACATGTTTCATTATTATCATTGTATCAAAAGTATTTTTGTGGAAACTGTTAAAACTGTATATTTCAAACGTATGGTACAGTTTTGCAATGCATGCATGCATGCATGCATGTATGTATGTATGTATGTATGTATGTATGTATGTATATACAGGGCTGGAAATGGAGGGGACGCGGGGGGACGGAGTGGGGGGAGTGAATTTCGAGGGGGGACGGCGTTCCAGTTGAAAAAAAAAAAAGGTTATATATATATATATATATATATATATATATATTTTTTTTTTTTTTTTTTTGTGGACATTGTAACGATTACTGTATTTTATCTACAATATAATAACATAAACGTAGCACAATATATGATAATAAAAACTTAGAGGGATATTGATATTTATCAATGGCATTCTGTAAAATTGGCTGCGCTATGTCGTCTTTGTCACGGGCGAGTGAACGAAAGACGAGGATTCAAGTGCAGAGAAGATTTAATAAACAAACATAGACAAAATACAAAAACTCAGAACTCATATACCAACAGCACAGGAACATCAAAAACAGGTAACACGGACAACGAACCAGCACAGGACTACAAACACAAGGAAGCTAAATAGGGGAACAAACAAAGGAGGGTAATGAGACTAACAGGTGGGGTAAATTAACCAATAATCAAATAACAAGCTGGGAGGGGCTAGACAATAGACACGATCACATGGCCCAACATAACAAACACCCATGTGCAGCACAGGACAGGACAGGCATGTGACATTACCCCCTCCCTACGGAGCGGCTACCAGACGCTCCAAGACCAGGGCGGGACGGGAGGGACAGACCAGGGCGGGAGGAACAGACCAGGGCGGGACAGGGGAAACAAAATGTCTGGGACACCAGAGTGGTCCACAGGGTTCAGGAGACCAGGACGGGGCAGGCTGTGCAAACGGCCAGGGTGGAGACTTTCCTTCAGGCGGCCAGGGCGGAGCGGGAAATTCATCAGGCGGCCAGGGCGGAGACCTTCCCTCGGGCGGCCAGGGCGGAGACTTTCCCTCGGGCGGCCAGGGCGGAGACTTTCCCTCGGGCGGCCAGGGCGGAGACTTTCCCTCGGGCGGCCAGGGCGGAGACCGTCCCTCGGGCGGCCAGGGCGGAGACTTTCCCTCGGGCGGCCAGGGCGGAGACTCTCCCTCGGGCGGCCAGGGCGGAGACTCTCCCTCGGGCGGCCAGGGCGGAGACTTTCCCTCGGGCGGCCAGGGCGGAGACTTTCCCTCGGGCGGCCAGGGCGGAGACTCTCCCTCGGGCGGCCAGGGCGGAGACTTTCCCTCGGGCGGCCAGGGCGGAGACTTTCCCTCGGGCGGCCAGGGCGGAGACTCTCCCTCGGGCGGCCAGGGTGGAGACTTTCCCTCGGGCGGCCAGGGCGGAGACTTTCCCTCGGGCGGCCAGGGCGGAGACTCTCCCTCGGGCGGCCAGGGCGGAGACCGTCCCTCGGGCGGCCAGGACGGTGAAGACCCCTCGGGCGGCCACGGCGGTGAAGACCCCTCGGGCGGCCACGGTGCAGGAACTGGAACAGACACCAACGGCTCAGGCACTGGAACTGGCACCACCGGAACTGGAACTGGCACCACCGGCTCAGGCACTGGAACTGGCACCACTGGAACTGGCACTGGAACTGGTACCACCGGCTCAGGCACTGGAACTGGAACCACCGGCTCAGGCACTGGAACTGCCACTACTGGAACTGGCACCGGAACTGGCACCACCGGCTCAGGAACTGGAACTGGCACCACCGGCTCGGGCACTGGAACTGGCCCCTCCGGCTCGGGCACTGGAACTGGCACCACCGGCTCGGGGACTGGAACTGGCACCACTGGAACTGGCACTGGAACTGGTACCACCGGCTCAGGAACTGGAACCACCGGCTCAGGCACTGGAACTGCCACTACTGGAACTGGCACTGGAACTGGCACCACCGGCTCAGGAACTGGAACTGGCACCACCGGCTCGGGCACTGGAACTGGCCCCTCCGGCTCGGGCACTGGAACTGGCACCACCGGCTCGGGAACTGGAACTGGCACCACCGGCTCAGGAACAGACACCACCGGCCCAGGAACAGACACCACCGGTCCAAGTGTGTGCGTAGCCCACACACACCACATGGCTGTGGCCATAATGGCCAGTGTCGCGGTCACTGAGGGCTCAGGAACAGAGACCTCCGGTTCAGGAACAGGCACCACCGGCTCAGAAACAGACACAGAAACAGACACAAGCACAGGCACAGACTCAGGAACAGACACTGGCTCCGGCTCAGGAACAGACACTGGCTCCGGCTCAGGAACAGACACTGGCTCCGGCTCAGGAACAGAAACAGACACAAGCACAGGCACAGACTCAGAAACAGACACAAGCACAGGCACCGGCTCAGGAACAGACACTGGCTCCGGCTCAGGAACAGACACTGGCTCCGGCTCAGGAACAGACACTGGCTCCGGCTCAGGAACAGACACTGGCTCCGGCTCAGGAACAGACACTGGCTCCGGCTCAGGAACAGACACTGGCTCCGGCTCAGGAACAGACACTGGCTCCGGCTCAGGAACAGACACTGGCTCCGGCTCAGGAACAGACACTGGCTCCGGCTCAGGAACAGACACTGGCTCCGGCTCAGGAACAGACACTGGCTCCGGCTCAGGAACAGACACTGGCTCCGGCTCAGGAACAGACACTGGCTCCGGCTCAGGAACAGACACTGGAGGTTTGAAGGGCGTCTCCAGGATCCGAGCTAAACGCTCTAAATAGCCGATCAGTGCCCCCCCGGCCATGAGAATGGGCATCTCCCGATCTATCTCCGACTGGGCAGACGTGGCTTGAACCATCTCTGGCTGGGCAGATGTGACCTGAACAGTCTCTGACTGGGCAGACTGGACGTGAACAGGCTCGGCGGCGGCCATCTTGTCCGAGGACACAGGCTCGGCAGGCGTGACGAGAACACTCGCGGCGGCGGCCATTTTGTCAAGGGATACAGACTCCGCAGACGTGACGTGAACAGTCTCTGGATCGGCAGACGTGACGTGACGTTGAAGTGGCGCCTTTCTCCTCCTCCTCCGTCTCCTGACCACCGGCTCCGAAACCACCGAACCACCTCCTCCGATCTGATCACCGTCAGACATGGTGCTCTCCTCCTCCAAAGTTCTCTGAGCACACCTGGCAAAATATTCAAACAGGGAAATGGAGTTTCCCTTGTTCTCCCCCGGAGGAAAAATCTCGTTCTGCTGAATCCACATATTTTGGCTGGTTCGTTCTGTCACGGGCGAGTGAACGAAAGACGAGGATTCAAGTGCAGAGAAGATTTAATAAACAAACATAGACAAAATACAAAAACTCAGAACTCATATACCAACAGCACAGGAACATCAAAAACAGGTAACACGGACAACGAACCAGCACAGGACTACAAACACAAGGAAGCTAAATAGGGGAACAAACAAAGGAGGGTAATGAGACTAACAGGTGGGATAAATTAACCAATAATCAAATAACAAGCTGGGAGGGGCTAGACAATAGACACGATCACATGGCCCAACATAACAAACACCCATGTGCAGCACAGGACAGGACAGGCATGTGACAGTCTTTTGCTATTGGCCAATGCCTGCAGACTGCAGCAAATGGAAATGCTTCTCTATCAGTGCGCGTCTTTCTTACTACTCACAGAACTTCAAAACAGACCGCTTGAGGTAAATAAATAATCTTGGATGATGAACTGTAATATTGTTCGAAAATCTCAATAGAAACCGTTACTTCAACAGATGTCATAACAGAAACTTTCGTATGGGTAAAATAATAAAAAAATGGCCATCTTAAAATTAACCGGTTGTTTTGTTCGAAAAGAGCGTTTTGGATTTCGAAATCGAATTTCCGTTACACGTATCGAGTAAAAAAAAAACAAAAAAAAACAGTAACAGATCCAGAAACGCACACTGTAGGCTCCAGAAATACATGCGTGAGATGCACAAAACAGGCACGGCGCCAGGATTCCAGTTTTGGATGGGCCAGACCAATTGTGGGTGGGCCTTAAATTAAAAACGTTAAATTAAAAACGTTATCCAATCACTGTTTAACCTAATAAAAATTACTGACTAATATACTGTTATATTATCTGTGAGTATACATTGGCCTAATATAGATTTTAATAGCTTGATGCTCTTTGAATATTTTGTTGCATTGTAAAAAGTTTCGGTGCATAGGACGGACCGATCCACTATCGCTCTCCATGGTTCTGACCAAAGAAGAGCGCGTTGGAATCTCAATTACGCATACGCATCATACCTGGCGTTGTCTCTTAGTGCGCTACGAAGACTCTTAAGGTATAACTTAACTAAAGGTATGCTACCACTAAAGGTATACCATTGCTAGGCGTCTTCAGGGCTATCATCCACTCGCGAGGCAGAGGCGATGAGAGGCAGAGGCGCTGGCGCCCTCCTAGCAACGGCGCTGGTCGCCGAGAAAGATATGACATGGAGTGGGTAAGAGTTTTTGTTTTTTTTTGTAGAAAGATTTTTCGTTTTGTATAAATTGTATCTTAATTTTGATCAATGTTTTATCAACCAATTACCTGTATTTAATAAATATGAAGCAAATATATAGCAGACAATGTAATAAGGCGCCGGCACGATCACTTGCATTTCCATTTTTATTATTTGCAATAGCCGACCCCAGGGGGTTAAATGAAACATAAAATAAATAATTTATATAATTTAGTTATTATAGATTATAAAGGTTTTTAAACATAACGTCATCTAAAGCCAGATGACCTCTATTTTTTATTTTTTCAAAATAGGGTCTGCCCAGTGAATTTTGCCCATTTCCACCACTGTATATATATATCACATTATGAAATAAATGTTTTTCTACAAAACAATTATTGATACCCTTTTATTAAATACCTTTTTGCAATCTCCTTTTGCCAAGATAACTGCTCTGAGTCTTCTTCTATTATGCCCGATGAGTTTGGGGAACAACTGACAAGAGATCAAAGACCATTCCTCCATACAGAATCTCTCCAGATCCTTCAGATTCCCAGATCCATGTTGGTGCTTCTTCTCTTCAGTTCACTCCATTCATCAGGTCAGGGAACTGGGACGGTCATGGCAGAAGCTTC
Organism: Scardinius erythrophthalmus; assembly: GCF_964197995.2. Taxonomy (NCBI): domain Eukaryota; kingdom Metazoa; phylum Chordata; class Actinopteri; order Cypriniformes; family Leuciscidae; genus Scardinius; species Scardinius erythrophthalmus. The sequence goes on from NC_138232.1 coordinate 9,276,622, forward strand.
ATTTTGTGCTCCCTAACACATTTTTGTGTTGATTTTGATGTTTGTTTTGGATCGTTGTCCTGATGGAAGATCCAACCACGGCCCATTATAAGATTTCTAGCAGAAGGCGTCAGGTTTTGATTTTTTATCTGTTGATATTTGATCGAATCCACAATGCCATGTATCTGAATAAGAAGTTCAGGACCTCCAGCAGAAAAATATGCCCACAACATTAAAGATCCAGTGGTATATTAAATTGTACACATGGGGTACTTTTTATCCTTGTGTTCACCAAACCCATCTAGCGTGTTTGCTGCCAAAAAGCTCTTTTTTTAGTTTCATCTGACCGCAGATCCCTGTGCCGTTTGAGTTCCAGTCAGGTCTGACAACTGAATATGCTGGAGTTTGTTTCTGGAGGAGCGAGGAGCATTTTTCTTGAAAACCTCTGAAACAACATGTGGGGATGTAGGGGTTGTTTGAATTTTTTTTTTTATAGGCTTTCTGACCCCCAAGACTCAACTAATCTCTGCAATTCTCCATCTGTGATTATTGAAGAGTCTTTGGCCACTCAAACTTTCATCCTTACCATCCATTAAGACAGTATAGACACACGTCCTCTTCCTGGCAGATTCGTAACATCTTTAGTTGATTATAACTTCTTAATTATTGCCCTGATGGTCAAAATGAGGATTTTCAATTCTTTAGCTATTTTCTTACAGCCACTCTCTATTTTGTGATGCTCAACAATCAACAAATTTTGCTGCACATCAGAACTATATTCTTTGGTTTTACTCATTGTGATGGATGATTAAGGGAATTTGGCCTTTGTGTTTCCTCATATATAAACTCCTGTGAAACAAGAAGTCAAAGCTGGACAATTTCATGTTCCTAGTCACCCTGGTGTGCTAAAAAAGGTAAATATTAATGGGAATATACTTCAGAGATATTTTATTCATAAAAAATTCTAGGGGTATCAATAATTGTGGCCAACGTGTTTTGGAGAAAAATATTTATTTCATAATGTGATTCCCCCCCCCCCCCCCACACACACTTTCAATTATTTTACTTAAATGAAAGGTTAGGATTTTGCCAATTTTTTGAATGAAAGATCAAAAGGATAAACGATGCAGATTTATATTTTACAGCCATTTTTGATCATATTTACCAGGGGTATGATTAATTCTGAGGATGATTATATATATATATATATATATATATATATATATATATATATATATATATATGCATGCATGTAACATACATACATACATACATACATATATGTAACATACATACATACATACATACATACATACATGCATACATATATATACACAAACTCAATTTATTTGACTGCTGGTTGTTTCTTTACGTCTTTGCAATACATTTTCCATGTGACATTTTTCTACTGGATTTACCTAGCCAAAAAGAAGAAAGCACTATAAAAGGAGTAGTTTTGGTAGATGTGCATTCTGTCGCCTCAGGCTGTCAGCTGGGCCTCTATTTTTAACACAACGCCTTTGCAATTTAGTTGAACAGTGTGCACAAATGTACTCCGTGTTTCTATGGGCTTTGGAAGCGTGGTCCACGAGTTTGACTTCAGGCCTCACATGTGTTCACGAGTGTGTTTTTTGCGCTATATTTAAAGAACATGTCCATTAGGACCACTCTAACTACCTCTTTCATATCTTCTATTCTCTGCTGTCCTGACTTTACACAACAGGAAATCCTGCTGCACTTCATAAATCCTCCAGAAAGAATACAAAGGCATTTAATAATAGCTACACGTTTTTCCTTCCATTTTCTCTCCTGTTTTTTCTCTCTCTTGTCACTGAAAGGCGAGTTGAGGTGTGTCTCTCTCTCTCTGTCCGTCTCGCTTCCACTTTATTTAACAGCATTAATAACTGAGCGTCCTTGGGAGGTTAATTAGAGGGAACTTCTGCTGGCATCCATATTTCAACAGATGCATGTGTAATTATCTTTTTAATTAGTACCCCATTACGAATCATCAGCCTTCACCTTGTGTTTAAAGACTTCTTTGTGGTTTGTGTAATGTCTTAATTAAGTGTCACATATAAGAAGTGGATGAGATGAATGTGTTTACTTCATTCTACATGGCATTGTTTAAGATCAACTGTTGTTTTGGTCATATTTTATGGGGTTTGTTTACATAATTAGGTGGTCAGAAAGACTATCAATTCAATAACTAAAATTTATAATGCCAAGTTATGATGCCACATTGTAAGTAAATCCACCATATAGTATAAGACAAGGCAGGGAAATGTTAAAGAGCCATTTATGCAGCCATTTTTACTGTAAAAGACGGATTGAAGATATTTCTCCAGATGCCCACAAAGGCCAATAGACTCAAGGGGAAAAGTCTACATTGACAAATGAGATGAAACCCAATAGGGTGACATTGACTAAGAACCAGGAAGTGAGGTTATCAGCTACAGAACAGGAAAGCTATCAGAGGTAATAAAGAAGCCATGCCTCTGGCAGGTGAAATATCACTAAGGGACAAGGATGAAAAACTATTCCTTCCAGGAGGTTGATGTGTGTGTGCATGTGTGTCTCTGCGAGTATGTATAGGTGTTTGAGATCGAGCGTGGGCCTCCGTTCTTTCCTTTACCTGAGGTGTTTAGCCATCCAGGAGAATAGATTGTGTTATGCTTCATTGCTTGGCTCAAGCAAACATCCATCATTTCTGCCCCGCACATGCACCCACGGGTTTCCCTGTTAATATATAGGTCACACACTATGGGCTGTTACAATTCAGGCCAAATATTTCCCACATCTGTCATATGTTCATAAATGATCACCCATATAGCAATAGACATTAATTCAGAATTGAGTCAATCAATGTCTGGCATTGAAACAACCTTGATTTTTGATTAAATTGAAATGACAATCTTGAAATGGAACTGAAATCAACTCTTCAGTTAATACTTTTCCGTACTATGACCATCACAAATACCAGCCAGTACTATTACTCTATACTAACGCTTAGTCCTGTCAGGACCACTATCGTCAAATACGATTGGCGATTGCATACAGTTAGGATTGGCGGTATGGTTCTGTTCTGGACAAGAACTCCCTGTGCATCCATGCAGCCTAGCATGGATAAGAGCAGGTGAAGCAGCAATAACCCCACTTAGGGTAAACAGAACAGAACCAACGTGAATGTATTGCAGATATCATTAATTCAAGATTTTAAAGTACAACATGATTCGAGAATTTATTCTGATTCAAGGGGAATCAGAATGCCAAATCCTGATGACGAGAGAAGGAGCTGGGGATGGAGGAGGGTAATTAGCGCCTGAGAAACGCGATAGCTGCTGATAATACTGAAGGAGTTTATATATGTATACAGTGATAGACGTTGTATTCCTATAGTTAGGCGTGGATCAGCTGAATGTCAGCTGATGCGAGCTTTACTAACGTGACCTGCCAGAACTGATGCTACGCTTATTAATTAAACTTTGGCAAAAAAAGTGTAGTATTTGGTACCAAGTGTGTTATTTGTGTTGGAATCAAACAAAAAATATATGAGCTGCACCTGTTTGAAGTCGATAAAGTCAGCAAAGTCAATTTTGAGAAAAATCGAATTAAAGTTTTCTGAAGGTTTCAAAACAAAATCACCTAGAAACCATACTTTAAAATCCCTGGTAATAACACAAAATTTGGCACACACCAAGTCAAAACCAAATATTTTCTATTTATCTATAAGAAAAATATATATTTAACCACAAATGTTTGATTAACATTTAATGAAACGGGCAGCCTATATTAAGAGCTACTATACCACGCGGATCTAAAATAATGTTACACATCAGGTGCTTTTCCCCAACAGTTAACCAAACATTCACATAAGACATAACAGAAAATGTTTGCGTGAATACTCGCCTAGACAGATATTTTGATAAACTGTTATTCTGTTTACGATTCTGTATACGTGTACCTGTATTCTGCATTGTTTGAGGCGTCTTTGTGCGCACGCATCAGATCTGTCAGTCAGCACGAGTAAGATCACTTTTCATGGACAAAGGAAAGGTACTCCTCTCAGAAAACATACAAATAAAGATTTAGACTTTTAGATGTTTAATTGCTATTTGGAGCAAAGGGATCACTAGACAAGGGCTTAATAAACAAATTTTTGCGAAAACCCCAAAATCATCATTTATTTTTCACTTGTTTTGCCTATATAAAATTCACTTACCCTCATGTCATTTCAAATCTGTATGACTGAAGATATTTTGAAGAATGTTGGTAACCAAACCGTTTTTATGGCTATTGACTTCCATTGAATAAAAACACTAGTTTTCAAAGTATCTTTTTATGTTCCACAGAAGAAAGAAATTTATACTATTTTTGGGGTGAACTATCCCTTTAACAGCAAAGATGTCAGATGTAAAGGTTTCAAATGCTAAGCGAATACTCTTAAAACAGATGCATGCTGTGACAGTTCTATGAGTTCTTCTAAACTGTCTCCATTTCTGGCTAGGCAGCCTGGGATGTGTCATGAAAAGACAATGATTTATTCCCACAAATCTCAGCTCCCGTTGCACTGAGTTAACTTCTCTCTCTTTCTCTCTTCCTCATGCTTTCTCTCACTCTTTCTCTCCCTCAGTATGGCGTTATTCTGCATCAGCTGCCAGGGGTGGGAGAGAGGGAGATAGATAGATAGATAGATAGATAGATAGATAGATAGATAGATAGATAGATAGATAGATAGATAGATAGATAGATAGATAGAGAGAGAGAGAGAGAGAGAGAGAGAGAGAGAGAGAGAGAGAGCTCCATCTTGCCTGGCTCAAATGGAGTAGAAAAGTAAGTGCAGTTTTACCTTCCAACTCCAGAAAAATAATGCAAGTTTATCAGAATTCCTGCTTTAGCAGCATTTTCTAAATTAGAGAAAAGAGCAGTAGCCTCCCCCAAAGACTGAGGTAATTTAATAATGTAACATGGAATACATTATTCTTTCGCATTACTGCGTCCATGTTAAGTCATTATTGTCATAAGTAATGGCATTGTGAAATATAGCATAGGCCTATGTGAAATAATCTCTTTATTTAGCCTCAAAATTAGGTTTTGCATGGTCTATTTTTAGGCTCACTATCTGTGAGAATGATTTTAAAAAGTAGGTGACCAGATGCCACCGGGATTCAAATGAATGCCCTGGAGTGTAATGTATATGTTTAACCCAGTAAACAGCATAAAAGCACAGATGGCCTTCCTCCAACTTGAGGCTTTTATTACAGTTCTGCTGTTATATTATGGTTATGATCATTTATCATGCTCTTGGGATCAAATTTCTACTCAACACAAAAAGATCTGGAGATGTTAGACTTACATTTAACTATTCTGATCTATATGATGATTATTTTCATGTTTCATGATGTCTTTTTAAGAAAGTTTTTTAAAAGTTTTGACACTGTTTTTAAAAGATTAAATATTAAAAAAGCAAAAATTTCTGGAAGAGTTCCTGGAAGAGCTTTACTGAATTTCAAGAATTTTGGCAGCTTCAGAATGGATGCAATTTCTGAGACTATATCTGAAGATGCTCATATTCTCTTCAAAGACATTTTCTCATAATAGGAAATGAATCAGTGCGTGTATGTGCATATCTGCATGTTTGGGGGACAGTAATGTCATAATGCCTCCAGCGAACCTCTTTAATGAGGGATGCTCCTTATTACTGCGTATGCTGCAGAAAATTTTGGACTAAACCGCTCAATTCATATGGATTAATTTTACAATCTCTTTATGGGTTTGGCTTTATCTCTTACGGGTTTGGAACGACATGAGGGTGTTAACACAAGACTGCCTACATTAGGGGGGCTAGATGTTGTGATAAAACCATCACAGTATCAAGCCATGCCACTGATGACATATTTATTAAATGCTGTTTGTACTCTAACTGTTGACTTGCTATTAGCAGTATGTACTCTGTGCACAGTATGACAATTCAGCATTGCATAATACATTTGCAAAATGTAGACAATATTGGGGCAAGTATCTACCATCTTTTTCTTGACTCAGTCTATTTGTTTGGTCCAAATTATTGTTATTTTAACTGTAAAGACTGTTAAAATGCTACGATAAAAACTGTTAATTGGTTAATAGTAACAGGGAAACTGTAATTGGTCTAACTTTCCATTCATGTAATTTTACAGTAATATACTGTTAAATGTACCATTTTTTTAAATAAAAAGAACATTTTAGAACATTTATTTATTTAAAAAACAGTAACATACAGTATAGGCCCTATCCTGTGTAGTGTGTTGTGTGTTGTAATATTCCATTATGTCTCAGTATCTGCACTCTAAGCACATTTGAAATGCATCAGGGGATTCTTCCAGAATCTACCTTAAAGGGATACTTCACCTCTGGGAAGATGAATGTTTATTTAAAATAGGTCATTTAAGTAGAAGAAATGTGGAGAAATTTTTGAATTTGGAGCTTTCTAGACTGAGAAAAGCCAGAAAATGTATTTTTGGCTTATGTGGATGAAAGACAACAACTCCCAGAATGCACTTGCTTCGCTGCCTTAGAAGGCCACGCCTACCGGTTAGAGAGCACAGTTGAAAACAACAAGGCTAGCCTATGTAAGTGATGAGTTTGCCAGGGATTTAGAGACCCAAAATGTCCGGGATTCGGCTTTTGCGTTCTACAGTCGCCATTCATCATGTTTACTGTGGCGAGCAGGACGAGGCTGACGGCCGCGGGAGAACGGCGCGAGGCCGGTGGCTTCATTACTGAGACGCGCCGGGTCTCGCATCTCTCACGGAGGAGCGGGAATTTTCTTAGCAATGTTAAAACGCACATCAACCGATCACATGTTTAGCGTTCATGTAAACACTACAGTCAGATTCACCGATCGGAATTAATTCAGTTAGATTGAAACGAGAGGTGTGCATGTAAACAATGAATGGCGACCGCAGAACGCAAAAGCCGAATCCCGGACATTTTTAACAGTCTCGCCCGCCGGACAAGTCCGGGAAAAGGAAGATGGTAACCCCTACTTACTCAGCTTTCTCCTATTATTCAGCTTTCTCCACAGAACAAGAGCATGCTAGCTTAGCTTCCAAAGAAAGACGGCTGATACTGTGTACATTCTGTGAGTGAGATCCCACCCTGTATGGGTGGGTTGAAAACATGCGGAACAACGCCATCTACTGGCTGTAGTCTTTAGCCTCTGGACAGAAAATCCTCCGATGACGCAAAATGACGAATTTTGCGTCATCGGAGGATTTTTTCCAGACAAAAAATACATAAATCTCTCCTCTCAGGGGGATATGAGGGGGGAAAGCATGGTAATTCGAAAATACTACAGGTTTTCTACTAATACAAAGCTTAATGCTAAATCCTGAAGTAACCCTTTAAGGTTACATTGTACCTAAACATTATACATTCATCCTGAATTGAACAGGAGATGGTCAGTGTGAAGGTGTAGGCACAACAGCAAATGTAATCATTAGTGACTCTTCCCTGGCTCAAGCTGTCACATGATCACCACCATGTGACCGCCACGGGTCCTGCTGGCCTTCCTTGTCAGCCCAATTTACCATCATGCCAGCACACTCTTGGCCCATGACAGAAGTGTAAGTATAAATATATGTTTCAGCGCCAAGGTGCGAGTTTACAGGAGGAGGTCAAAAGACAGAAAAGTTTCATAGCGGACTGTCAGAGTCTAAAGGCAATATGTTTTGATCCTATTACGGTGTGAGCAGATACATTTTCCAAAAGGTTTAAAATAGGCTATAAAAAATCCCATAGATATAGAACCATATAGAGATCAGAATATCATAGAGACTTTGGGAAGACATAAACCATGTAAGACACATAAACCATGTAAGACAACTTATGATTCTTTTATTTTGTCTTCCACAGAAAAAGAAGAAATTCATAGAGGTCTAGACCAATGTGAGTAAATGATGACCGAATATTCATTTTGAGGAACTAACCTTTTAATTATTAACTAGTCATTTAGTTGTTTTTGTTTTTTTTTACCTACAAACTTTGTTACCAGACCTAATCTTTAACCGCTATCTTTAACACACCTCCCTATTGACAAAAGGATAAAGGTTAGAATTTTATTGATATTTGAGTGGTCTTGCCACGAAAACTCAGCATGAGTTTGTCGCTTCATTTATTATTTAAGACATGTTGGTCATTGTGAATTCATTTGGAAACCAGTTGAATTTTTGGTTGCTCTTTAAATTGAGCGAGCCTCTGATTTGCAGATTGCATTGTAATTGTTTTTTGGGGACAGATGCTTCAGTGCAGTCAAGGTCTTTCTGTTTATCAAAATTGATGGATTCCTGACCTTGTGGGGGTGTTGAAGACATTAGCATCGTATTGACTCTCTCGACAGCAAAAGGATAAACATGAAATATCTCAAGGGCAAAACTTTTTTTTTTCTGTTCGAGAGTCTTGCATGTTTGTTTATAGGACTTTTTCAATTTTGAAAGACTGCTACAAGCCAGCCTGAGATTATTTCAACGATGATAAAGCATGTTGCTTCACGTTCACAATCATGTTCTTATAACATCAAGAGCAGCACATTTGACCTCCAGATTAAAGTCTCAATCTTTTTATTTAGACTTGAGAGTAAAAAACAGAGCATAAAGTATGCTTTTTAATTATTAAGATCTATATCTAAATCAAGGATTCTGTCGAAGTGCATTTGACTAACTTCAGCCTCTCATTTTCATCTTTTGACAGTGATTAATGATTTGTCGCCTGTTTCAGTTCAAGAGATAAGTGTGGCATTAGTGATTGGGTGCATGATGTAGCTTTCTGTCCACTAAAAATTTGATGTTGCAGCTGTTTGGGAGACCTTCATTATGTACATATTGTTCCTCTGTTATGGCAGCGGGAGCCAAGGCTGTCAAAATCTCAGCCAGGAGGACATGAGCTGCTAGAACCAAACATTATTTCCATGGTAAGCCCTTCATATTTCTAGTCTGTTCAGGACCATGGCACATGCTTCAATGCAAGTAATTGTCTAAATCGCATAATTTCCCAACCTGGAAATATTTGTTTATTTTCAGTCTCATAAAAGACATTTAACAATACAACCAAAACAAAATCGTATGTTTTGGGAGGTAAATTAAATTACAATTAAATGTACACTCTGGAACGCAAGATTGCATAAATGCATACAAAAACATTATTATATGCCATCATTAAGTAATGAGATGCTAATTTCTCCCATACCTCCCAATTGGGTCTTAACAGAAAACTTTGTTTGTTGAAATATACTTTATTTACACTCACCTAAAGGATTATTAGGAACACCTGTTCAATTTCTCATTAATGCAATTATCTAATCAACCAATCACATGGCAGTTGCTTCAATGCATTTAGGGGTGTGGTCCTGGTCAAGACAATCTCTTCAACTCCAAACTGAATATCAGAATGGGAAAGAAAGGTTATTTAAGCAATTTTAAGCGTGGCATGGTTGTTGGTGCCAGACGGGCCGGTCTGAGTATTTCACAATCTGCTCAGTTACTGGGATTTTCACGCACAACCATTTCTAGGGTTTACAAAGAATGGTGTGAAAAGGGAAAAACATCCAGTATGCGGCAGTCCTGTGGGCGAAAATGCCTGGTTGATGCTAGAGGTCAGAGGAGAATGGGCCGACTGATTCAAGCTGATAGAAGAGCAACTTTGACTGAAATAACCACTTGTTACAACCGGTATGCAGCAAAGCATTTGTGAAGACACAACACGCACAACCTTGAGGCGGATGGGCTACAACAGCAGAAGACCCCACCGGGTACCACTCATCTCCACTACAAATAGGAAAAAGAGGCTACAATTTGCACAAGCTCACCAAAATTGGACAGTTGAAGACTGGAAAAATGTTGCCTGGTCTGATGAGTCTCGATTTCTGTTGAGACATTCAGATGGTAGAGTCAGAATTTGGCGTAAACAGAATGAGAACATGGATCCATCATGCCTTGTTACCACTGTGCAGGCTGGTGGTGGTGGTGTAATGGTGTGGGGGATGTTTTCTTGGCACACTTTAGGCCCCTTAGTGCCAATTGGGCATCCATTAAATGCCACGGCCTACCTGAGCATTGTTTCTGACCATGTCCATCCCTTTGTTCTGACCATGTTCTGAACCATGTTCTGACCACCATGTACCCATCCTCTGATGGCTACTTCCAGCAGGATAATGCACCATGTCACAAAGCTCGAATAATTTCAAATTGGTTTCTTGAACATGACAATGAGTTCACTTTACTAAAATGGCCCCCACAGTCACCAGATCTCAACCCAATAGATCATCTTTGGGATGTTATGGAACGGGAGCTTCGTGCCCTGGATGTGCATCCCACAAATCTCCATCAACTGCAAGATGCTATCCTATCAATATGGGCCAACATTTCTAAAGAATGTTTTCAGCACCTTGTTGAATCAATGCCACGTAGAATTAAGGCAGTTCTGAAGGCAAAAGGGGGTCAAACACAGTATTAGTATGGTGTTCCTAATAATCCTTTAGGTGAGTGTATATTGACTATAACACACTATTTTCAAGGTGTAAGGATGAGATAGAAGATTCCTCTTTCTTTTAGCAGAAGTGTAAAGTCACGTCTTTATAGAGTGGTGCAGGGATGATATATTTTTGTAGGCCAAAACCTGTAAACAAGTTGGCAATTTAGCACTTCTTGTTCCATTGTCCTGAAGTCCATGTTTTTTTTTTTTTTTAATGAGTTTTTGGTTAAATACTTGAAATAAGGTCTCTGGTGAACGAAAGTTTCATGTTTCACAATATAAAATACATCAATAATACCCTCTTGTGAATTTATTTAATTTATTTTTTATTTTTACTTGTCTTGTAAAAGGCAGTTACTGACAAGTGGCTAAATGCGACTACAGAAGTTGTTGTGGACATTAAACATCATCATGCCGAACAGGAAAAGTATTCACTAGTCCACTTTCACAGCCTCATTGTGTTTATTATGGCACTCTTGCAAACTATTATAACTCGAACTTTCAGGGAAAATGTATTTAAATAAAGACTGAAAGAGCTGTCACAAGCTTGATGGTGACACTGAAGTCATGTGAATGTGGTGAAGTGCGTTTATAGCCTATGGTTTAGGTTTTGACTTCTGCCGATTGTATCTACACTTCAAAATTAAATCATAAAAGTTGTGTTCATTTGTGAAAATTATCACGATGAACAAAACGTGTAAGAAGCATAAGAATTTGTTAGTCACAGACCTTATTTTCTGCAATAATCCAAAAGCCAATGGAAAAATCCTGTTGGGTTTTTGTCAAGGGAACCAGGGTGATTGGCCTACACTTTAAGTTATTAATCATGATTTTACTGGGGATACGTGTAAATAATTGATATTAATAGTAATATATTAATTATTATTAATATAAATATATGAGTATTTACACTTTCAATAAAGTATATTCAACCATGCTATTTTTGTGAATAAAATTGAATGAAAACACTTCAACTAAGGCATCCGTAAACCATCATAGAAAGTTTATTAAAACGCATTCAAGTGATTCTGAGAACGTAAAGTTGAGTTACTGAGTTCAAACGAAAAAAGAAATCAAATTGGTTCTGAACATCTATGTACAAAATTCATATACATGTTATCCATATAAATTTTGAAAGGATATATTTAATCTAGACCCTCAATTAATGGTTGCTTGTACGCTGAAATGGTATTCTGAACATCTATGTACAAAATTCATATACATGTTATCCATATAAATTTTGAAAGGATATATTTAATCTAGACCCTCAATTAATGGTTGCTTGTACGCTGAAATGGTATGTATTTTGACCTGGTTGCAAATTATTTAATGGATTGTTCACCCTAAAATGAAAATTAAGTCATCATTTACTCACCCTGGTGTTGTTCTAATGTCGTATGCCCTTCTCTTTTATGGACCACAAGAGGAGTTTTTTTTTTTTTTTTTAATGGCCCACCCACGCTTGTCCATATAATGGCAGTAAGTAGCGACCAGCATCAAGCTTTTTTTTAAAAGACGCAAAAGCATATCAGAATGATCCCATGCAACACGTGTCGTATATTCCAACTGTTCTGGGGGTATACAATATGAAAGTTAATGCATTATTTAACGAAAATTCAGACCTTGGCCATTGGTATTCAATGCAGGTCCTGTGACTCTGTTAGCGCTGCAGTTCACTCTGTCTCGCCCAGTAAAAGCATCCCATTTGTGAGAAATCAACATTAACAAACATGCGACATGAAATAAAATTCATGTACCTTCTTCTCTGAGGTGAATATATCCATTGTGGTTGTTATCGTGTTCACATCTGTCAACTGTCGTTCTGACTGTCCGGAGAGATTTCACTTGGTGAAGAAAGTACAAGGATACTTTTTTTGTGATTTCTAGGCGTTGTATTTCGTCTTTAATAATACATAAAATTTCATATGGTATACCCCAAAAACACAGCATTAATACAATAATACAATAGTAATTAATACAATAGTTATTCTAGATCTAAAGAATTATAAGTAATGTGAATGCAGAGACCTCAAAACTTGGTAGAAAATACACAATGACGGTAACATTTGATGGATTGTTTTTGTGTTTGAATGTGTCATTTTGAGTGGAAAATAAACTCCAAATGTCACAAAATGGCAAGTTACTAATCCTAAAAACAAAAGCAATGATGAAACAGTGTAAATACAGATGGAAAACAGTGATAAATCAACCTCATTAATTATTCAAGGCCCAGTGCATGATGGGAACACAAGTATCAGAAAAGTGTATCAGTAAATCAGTAATTTTACTTAATTTTATAACATTTAAATTTACACTTTCATTTCTACACGCTTGAATTGAGTACTAATATAGAATTTACTTAGTTTTTTTCATTCTTGCCTGAACTAACTTTTTCATGTAAATTACATTGTTTTTTTCTGTAGTATTTACTTCACCACAAAATCATTTTTGTGCGTGGCTCAAATATTAGTTTAAATATCCATAGCATTTTACAATAATTTTAATCAGAGCAATACTAATTGCACTAATGTCTTCTGCCAAAGCACAGTCCCAGACTCACAGCTGTGGCAAAACCCAGTTCATTGGTTATGGCCTGATTGAAACTTCAGCCCAAATTAATCAAATAGATTGAAGTTGCAGTCCAAACAAAGCAAAAACAATCAATGACACTCTGAAATAAATGGGCGATGAAACATTCTAAAATGAGCAGAGTCTCAGAGGCAAGCTAAAATTTAATTAAAGTCAGACATTCATTTAGGTTATTGGAACTTTAACTAAATTACAAGAATAATAAATTACTGAACCTCAGAACCATTTTTAGAATGAAGAAACTGCAGAAAATATGATGCCGGCCCACGATCCAAACGTAGAACTTGAGATGGGGAGAAATAATTAGCCTTGGTTGCCAAGCAGCCGGAGAGCATGTTGATGCATGTGCTATTTGAAATAAGCTGAAAATGAAATACTTTTTGGTGTTGTTGGCTAATGCTCTAAATACCATTCAGTTCAGAGTTTGGGCATTTCAGCCATGAACTCGTTTGCATGCACCATACACACCACCAACACTTTAAAAATCCATCAACACTTCAAAATGTGTAAGCTTACTTTTTCAGAATTTTTTTTATTTTTTCTTATTGTCAAAAAAATAAAAGTGGGCGAATAGGGTAAGCTGTGCAATTTTAATTAAATTGTGCTCTGGAAATGAGAGAAAACTAATAATTATTTCAGTATGTCTGCTATTTAGTTTTTTTGTATTTGTAATATTTGTAATATTCATCATGAATGGTTTGAATATTCATTTTCTGCATTTAGAGGCTAAGCTTACAATGCCTATTGGTTATGCCAATGGCACAGCTTACCCCTATGCATTTGACACACTTTACCCCAAAGCTACCATTTTGGGTAAAATGCTTTATTCAATAATTCATAGCCAAATGTAGGCCAAATCATTTACATAGTTTTATACATTCACAATTCACCAACATATAATGCATGTTATACATTATACATACAGTTAAACCTGAATTAATTTGCTTTTGACATAACATTGTTTATTTGCCATGTAGAACATTTTGTTTGACATGCAAAGCGTAAAAAAATGTTCTAAAAAATTGTTACAAGGACATGAGAGGGCAAAAGCTGCCATACAAATGAAAACACTAAGGAGTGGGTGGAATAATTGGTGTTGGGTGTAAACACATGCCTGCTGGTCTTCATTGTATCAGACATTTCTGTATTCATGAGGTTTCACATGCTATGAGACACTCAGCAATCCGTTATGACACCAAAAGACACTTCTACACTTTCTCTGCATCATCCTAACCGCCAAACACCCACACAAAACCCTCCTGATAGCACGGGGAACACAGCAAGAAATAATTGATGTGCTCTGTGTGCTTGTTTTTTCACCCTCAGTTTGACACCTACCGAAGGTGCCAGTACCAGAACGTGATGGCACTATCCAGCTGCAACCAGACAAAGATGTTTCCTTCAGGGAGTTAAGGTTATTTCACTAGAATTTTCTATTTTAATTTCGGAAAAATAAATCTGTTTTTCTGTCAGTCTGTTTTTGAATTACAGTAAGTCAACTGAATATATTAAGGAAACTGAAAAAAAAAATATATATATATGCAAGCTTAAATGGAGAGCGAAATGTTTATTCTGTAGCTAGCTTATTCTGTTTATTCTCAAACTAGCTTATAGATGACATTAAGGCTGACATATTAATACTAAAAGCCCAAAAAGTTTGGATTTCATGGGGACTTTAAACGCAATCTGATGCATGACACACACATAACACACATTTTTGTTGCAATTTTAAAAAGGTTTAAAGGGATATTTCACCGCTGGAAAGATGAATGTGTATTTAAATTGGGTCATTTATGTAGTAGAAATGTGAAATTATTTTAGAAATTGGGGCCTTCTAGACTGAGAAAAGCCAGAAAATGTATTTTTGGCTCATGTGGATGAAAGACAACAACTCCTAAAATGCACTTGCTTCGCTGCCCTACAAGGCCACTCCCAAGCCACGCCTACCAGTTACAGAGGGCAAGGCAAGGCAAGTTTATTTATATAGCACATTTCATACACAATGGCAATTCAAAGTGCTTTACATAGAAGAAATTAAAATAATAAAAAGAAATAAGAATAATTAAAACAAAAATAAGAGAAATAAAATACAGTACAGTACAAACAGTCAGACGAACAGCGGCATAGTGCTCATTCAGTAAATGCATAGCTAAACAGATGTGTTTTGAGTCTGGATTTAAATGTGACTACTGTAGGAGCACATCTGATCTCTTCTGGAAGCTGGTTCCAGCTGCGGCTGGCATAATAGCTAAAAGCAGACTCGCCATTCTTAACCCTTGGTATCTTGCTGATATGATCCTAATGATCTGAGTGATCTGTTGGGTTTATATTCCGTGAGCATATCTGCAATGTATTGAGTTCCTAGGCCAGAGGTCTTCAATCCTGCTCCTGGAGGGCCACTGTCTGTCACAGTGTCTGGTTTGTGTTCCCTGGGTCACCACTAGATGTCCTCCTTCCCCACGGTGTCTGTCACGTTCTGAACTACATTCCCCACGATCCTTGTTTCTTCATTGCACTCAGCTGTCCCTTGTCACTAATCATTGCACTCAGCCTATTCCCCATTAGCATTGTCATTTCCCTGTGTATATAAGTCTGTCTGTTTTAGTGTTTGTCACGGAGTCGTTGTTATATGTCACACTACACTTCTGATCTGTGTTCCTAGCCTGTTCTTGTTTGTTTCTTGTTTATTTTGTATTTGGACTGCTATTATGGATTTTGACCCCTGCATGGATGACTACGAGTTGGATTGCCCTAACATTAAAAATACTGCTAATGGATCTCTCTGTTTCCCGAGTGTGTTCCGTGACAGAACGACTCCGTCAAAGCAGAGATCCAGCGGTATTGATTTTCGTGGCGTTTCCCCAACCACGAGGACAGAGAGGAGGCAGCGGAAATGGAATTAGCCAGTGGAAGAGGTCCCTGCTCGAATGAACATCTTTCAATGCCTGGCATTATGGACCCGTCAGACCGAGGAGGCTTTGGCGGTCAACAGTTCAGAGTTCCATTCTCCGCAGGTCCCGTTCAGCTCAGAGCCTGCACTTCGCCCCCCGAAACAGAGGAGGAGAAGGAAGACCTCCTCCGTGATTGTTCCGGTGGATGTTGTTCCGATGGTCCCAGTTCCGGTGGTCCCAGTTCCGGTGATTCCAGTTCCGGTGGTTCCGAAACGGAGGAGGAGAAGGAAGACTCCCTCCGTGACTGTTCCGGGGGACCTTGTTCCGGTGGTCCCTGTTCCGGTGGTCCCTGTTCCGGTGGTCCCAAGTCCGGTGGTCCCGAGTCCGGTGGTCCCAGTTCCGGTCGTCCCGAGACCGGTGGTCCCGAGTCCGGTGATCCCGACTCTGCCTGCGCCGCCTAGGCGTCTTGCTCTGCCCGCACCGCCCAGGCGTCTTGCTCTGCCCGCGCCGCCAGGCGTCTTGCTCTGCCCGCACCGCCCAGGCGTCTTGCTCTGCCCGCACCGCCCAGGCGTCCTGCTCTGCCGGCCCCGCCCGAGCTGCTCGCACTGCCTGCGCCACCCCAGCGATCCATCACTTCTGCTGATCCAGAGACTGTTCACGTCACGTCTGCCGAGCCTGTGTCTTTGGACAAGATGGCCGCCACAGAGACTGTTCACGTCACGTCTGCCGAGCCTGTGTCTTCAGACAAGATGGCCGCCACTGAGACTGTTCACATCACTTCTGCTGATCCAGAGACTGTTCACGTCACGTCTGCCGAGCCTGTGTCTTCGGACAAGATGGCCGCCACAGAGACTGTTCATGTCACGTCTGCCGAGCCTGTGTCTGCGGACAAGATGGCCGCCGCCGAGCCTGTTCACGCCACGTCTGCCAAGCCTGTGTCTTCGGACAAAATGGCCGCCGCCGAACCTGTGTCTTCGGACAAGATGGCCACCGCCGAGCCGGCGTCGGTTCCTTAGCCGGAGGCGTCGGTTCCTGAGCCGGTGGCGTCGGTTCCTGAGCCGGTGACGTCGGTTCCAGTTCCTGAGCCGGTGGCGTCGGTTCCAGTTCCTGAGCCGGTGGCGTCGGTTCCTGAGCCGGTGACGTCGGTTCCAGTTCCTGAGCCGGTGGCGTCGGTTCCAGTTCCTGAGCCGGTGGCGTCGGTTCCAGTTCCTGAGCCGGTGTCTGTTCCTGTTCCTGAGCCGGTGTCTGTTCCTGTGCCCTGGCCGCCCGAGGGGTCGTCTCCGCCCTGGCCGCCCGAGGGGTCGTCTCCGCCCTGGCCGCCCGAGGGGTCGTCTCTGCCCTGGCCGCCCGAGGAAGGGTCTCCGCCCTGGCTGCCCGATGGACTGTCGTTTCAGCCCTGGCCGCCTGCACGACCTGCTCCACCCTGGCCACTCGAGGGAAAGTCTGCTTCGCCCTGGCCGCCCGATGAGTCGTTTACTTCACCCTGGTCGGCCGATGGACTGTCGTCTCCGCTCTGGCCGCCAGATGAACTGTCACTCCCTGTCCCCGTTTCCCTCCATGGACCTGGCCCCCCATCCCTCCCCCTGATCCTCCACCAGTCCACCTCCCGCCTGGACTCTTGTTTTGTCTGTCACTTCTTGGAGCGTCTGGTAGGCGCTCCGTAGAGGGGGGGTTATGTCACAGTGTCTGGTTTGTGTTCCCTGGGTCACCACTAGATGTCCTCCTTCCCCACGGTGTCTGTCACGTTCTGAACTACATTCCCCACGATCCTTGTTTTTTCATTGCACTCAGCTGTCCCTTGTCACTAATCATTGCACTCAGCCTATTCCCCATTAGCATTGTCATTTCCCTGTGTATATAAGCCTGTCTGTTTTAGTGTTTGTCACGGAGTCGTTGTTATATGTCACACTACACTTCTGATCTGTGTTCCTAGCCTGTTCTTGTTTGTTTCTTGTTTATTTTGTATTTGGACTGCTATTATGGATTTTGACCCCTGCATGGATGACTACGAGTTGGATTGCCCTAACATTAAAAATACTGCTAATGGATCTCTCTGTTTCCCGAGTGTGTTCCGTGACACTGTCCTGCAAAGTTTAGTTCCAACCCTAATCAAACACACCTGAATCAGCTCATCAAGCTCTTCAGAATCGCTTGAATATTCAAAGGCAGGTGTGCTGAAGCAGGTTGGAACTAAACTCCGCAGGACAGTGGCCCTCCAGGAGAAGGATTGAAGACCTCTGTCCTAGGCCATTGAATGATTTATATACCAGTAATAATACTTTAAAATCAATCCTAAATCTAACTGGGAGCCAGTGTAAAGACCTGAGGACTGGTGTGATATGTTCATATTTTCTGGTTCTGCTCAGAATCCTATCAGAATCCAGAATCCTAAATAAACCAATCAGAGCAACATCTCACATTCCCTTTAAGAGCAGGCGCGCTTGTTCCATGGCGGATTGCTATTATAACGGCGGATTTGCCGGGCGCACGCCAGGAGCGGCTCACAGTCAAGGAGACCGACGTTCTCGTCAGGGCCGTAAAACATTGTATGGGGATGAGAGAAACCCACCCAAATTAGCTTCGGTTAAACAGGCGTATAAAAATTTGGGTAAATGTGTAAGCTAGATTTATGCCTATTTTTTCACATCTTCATGGACACAACAATGATTTCCCTCGTGTGTTAATATTTTTCCTTGTAATAATGTATGGTTTTCTGAAAATGAGAACTGCTGCGTCTTTGTGTAGATGAGATAAGCAAAGTGCATGCGCGTTGTGCACACCTACATTGATTATAGCCAAGCATGTGCCCTTAAAATAGCATATGAATAACATGCGCAATGCGCCACGACTTTAGACTAGGTTTTTCCTGGTCAGTGGCGGAATTGTTTTCTAAACCTGCAAAATAGCACCAGGGAACGTTTGCGCTGGAACACGCCTCCTCTTTGCGCTGAACCCGCCCCCGGGAGCGCAAGTTAATTTCCTAATTTACCGACGTGCGTCTGTGGAGGGAAAAGTCCGCTGTGCGCGGGTGCAAAATAGGAATGATACATGCGTCGGTGTACAAAGTCAATTGCGCTGGGTGCAAGATAGGGCCCATGGTCTCCTATACTCACATAATAACCTCTCCCATCTAAGTATGACCTGAACCATTTTAGGACTATTCCAGAAAGCCCCACCCAGTTTCCCAGCCTGTCAAGAAGTATGTTATGATCGACAGTGTCAAATGCAGCACTGAGGTCGAGTAGTACCAGCACTGATAATTTGCCTGAATCAGTATTTAAGCAAATATCGTTTATTATCTTTATGAGCACTGTCTCTGTGCTGTGGTGCGGTCGGAAACCAGATTGAAAATTGTCAAAGTATCCATTCAAGCATAAGAATTTGTTCAGCTGATTGAAGACAACTTTTTCAATGATCTTGCCTATGAAAGGAAGATTTGAGATCGGTCTATAGTTGCTTAATATGGTCTTATCCAGATCCTCTTTTTCAGGAGGGGCTTGACAACTGCAGTTTTCAGGGAGTTTGGAAAACTCCCAGAGAGAAAAGAGGCATTTACCACTTCTAGAATATCTGCTTCTTAACTGTTTGACACACTTTTGAAAAAAGATGTGGGAAGTGTGTCAAGAGCGCAGGTTGATGTTTTAAGGTCCTGTACGGTTTCTTCAAAAAATTTGCCATCAATTTCTTTGAAATCAGACATAGTAACTACTTTCTCAGGTGGTCTGATCTGTCTGACCCCAGCGCAACTCAAGGATGTGCTGATCCCCTTTCTGATATTATTGATTTTCTCAGAGAAGAAAGAAGCAAACTCACTGCACTTGTTGTCTGAGAGCATTTCACTGGGAATCTGGCTTGGGGGGGTTGTCAGTCTCTCTTCAGTAGCAAAAACTGTGTGTGTTGTTTAAATTGCTGTTCATAATATTTGAGAAGAAAGTCTGTCTAGCTTTGCCTAGTTCCATATTGAAAGCATGAAGGCTGTCTTTGTAGATGTTATAATGGACTACAAGTTTTGTCTTCCGCCACATGCGCTCTGCTTTTCTGCATTGCCTTTTCATATTTTGCACTGCTGTTGAGTTTCTCCAAGGTGCTTTTTGTCTGCCACTCTTTTTTCCTGACTTTCACAGGAGCAAAATCATCAATTACACTTTTAACTTTTGAGTTAAAAGAATCAAGGAGAAAATCAACAGAGTCAGCAGATATGCTTGGTGTTAAGGATATAGCCTTCATAAATAGTACACTAGTGTTCTCATTTAAGCATCTCTTCTTGACAGATACAGATCTAGCTTCAATGGCAGGAGAGATCAATATATCAAAGAAAATACAGACATGATCAGACAGTGCTACATCCTTAATAACAATCGATGAAATGTTTAGACCCTTACTGATAAGTAAATCTAGAGTGTGTCCACGATTTTGTGTGGGTCCATGTACATGCTGAGTAAGAGCAAAAGTTTTTAAAACAGTTTTGATTTATTTTGCCATATTGGTTTCTGCATTATCTATGTGAATGTTAAAATCTCCAGCAATGGCAAAACAGTCAAACTCTGAGGTAATTGTTGATAACAGCTCTATAAAGTCCTCAGCAAAGGCTGGAGAGTATTTTGGAGGCCTGTAAATAATGATAAGTAAAATGCGTGGAGCACCTTTTAACACAATACCCAAATATTCGAAAGACGGGTAATTCCCAAATGATATTTGCTTACATTTATAGATATCTTTAAAAAGAGCAGCTAGACCCCCACCTCTCTTAACAGCTCTGCAGACACTCATAAAAGTAAAGTTGGGGGGGGGGGGGGCTGTTTCATTGAGGATTGTTGCACTGCAGCTGTTTTCTAGCCAGGTTTCATTTAGACGCATAAAATCCAGGTTGTTTGTGGTTATTAAGTTGTTGACTAGAAATTATTTATTTTTAAGTGAGCGGATGTTTAAAAGTACTTACTTAACAGTCTTACTTTTTGTCCCAACAGCAATCTTAGTTTGACGTGTAATAGGCACCAGATTAGTTGGGTTTGCTATACGGCTATTGAAGGCTTTAGACATCTTGTAATAGAACAGCAATAGAGAAAGATACAGGCACACTGGGTTCCCTGAAAGTTACTGTTATTATAGCGGGGACCCAACACATATCACTGAGAGCTGGTCTCAGTTGTTTTTGGTTCACTTCGCGCAGATGGAGGAGGGTGTGGGCCCTGGCGTTGTGGCAGAGGCCGAAGAGCTCTCACAGGAGGAGGGGGAGGGCGAGCTGGGCTCACAGACTTTGGTGGTTGCGGTGCCTGCCGTTTTTTGGTTGATATCTGGGGGCTTGCAGCAAAAGAGTGGGATAGTTTGGTTCCAGCATACACCAGTTTCTGTGAGAAGCACAGAAGTGGAGATGCTGGAGAAAGGGATAAAGTTTCTGGTGAGAGGGGCTGTTGCTCCGGTGTTATCGGAGGCTGTAATATGCTGTCCTGGCTTCCCTGGCTGTTTTCCAGGAAGTTGTCCTTGGGTGCTGAATCTTGGAGCAGTTCTAATATGTCTATCTGTGGTGAGCTCTGTGGACAGGGCTCTGCTGAGATTGTGTCTGTGAGCAGAGGTTGTTGTGGCTGAGTGGTGTTATCATTGTCCTTGTGTGATGTCAACTGCATGTCCATTTTGCTGCTGAAGTGAAGTCCTGTGGTCATTCATACTGTGTCCAGGTGTGTGTGTGTGCCGTTCAGATTGAGTGGATTGGCACACACTGCAGAAGGATGATTGAGGGAGAAGTAGATATTGTCCTTAGCACTCTTGAACCAAGTTTGTTTGGGTAATGGCCATCCTGATGAAACAGTTGTCTCTGACTCCAGAAAAGATTGAAGTTGTCAATGAAGTTCACTCCTTTTATATTTCCTTATATATATATATCCTTTAGATTGGAATGAAAGATGGCGCCGTTGTATGTGGCACGCCGTCTGCTGCTCTCCTTCTCACTTTTAAATTCTGTCTTCTTATATTTTTTATGTTTGTTTTTATGCCTGTCGTTACTGACTTCGGACTGCAATATGTCATTTGTGTATGATCGTCAAACATTATTAAACATCCGCATGGCTATCGACTCAACCAAGGGTGACGTTGATGAACACTGCCGATTTCCCCCACCTGCGTGCGAGCACTTCCCTGTACAGCGGCGCTGGTGTCCCGCTGGTTTTCCCTGGAGGCGACGGCGTCGGAGGATACGCGGCAAGCGGGGTGGAATTGCTGCTCGTTTAAAGTCTCTTGCACGGTCTTCACCAGAGTGTGTTGGTCCTGTGCTAACCCGTGAGCGTCACCTTGCTGGTGCCTTTGCGTGGTCTTTCTCTTCTCATCGGTTGCTTCAACCTGTAATTGGATGCCTTTCGTCCGCACCTTCGCGCGTCATCTCACCCAGCTTTCGACGTCGTGGAGTAAATCATTCCAATCTTTGTTCGCTAACTCAAACAACACAGCTGGAGGAAGCTGCACTGCCACTTAAAATGGCTTTGATCAACGCCCGGTCAGTGGTGAACAAGACATTTTTAATAAACAATTTCTTCACGACGCAGGATTTGGACATTTTATTTATCACTGAGACTTGGATTAAGCCGGATGAGTTAAGTCCATTCACTGAACTTGTCCCACAGGATTGCTCTTTCCTTAACTCACCGCGGCTATCTGGCCGTGGAGGGGGCCTAGCGTCACTGTTTAAAAAACATTTACCCTGCCGCAGTCTAATAACTAGCCCTTGTCGCAGTTTTGAAGTGCAATTGGTGCAACCTACAACAACAATCTCTCAGGTATTTGCCTTGATTTATCGTCCGCCTCTGCCAAATAAGGATTTCTTAAATGAATTTGCCGAGTTTGTGGGAGATCTTGTTACGAGATATGACAGAATTTTGATTATAGGAGATTTTAACATTCATGTATGCTGTGATAATAACCCACTCTCTAAAGAGTTCTTGAACCTCATTGCCTCTTTTGACCTGGATCAGTGGGTGTCTGGTCACACTCACATCCAGGGACATACCTTAGATTTAATCTTAACACGTGGACTACATGTATCAGACATCAGCATCAGTAATACTGGTTTGTCGGATCACTTTCCGATTCTGTTTTCTCTGCCTCTTAATGCTTCTATACATAAATCTCATACTTATTCACGGACAACTCGAATTTTTAAAGAATCTGCTAAGGAGGACTTTGTGGCACTATATCCTGGTTTACCTGCGAATCAAGCCATGATTCCACTATTAAGCTCCCTAGATGCTGATAACCACTTGATATGTTTCAACTCTTTTTGCTCTGATGTTTTAAATGTTGTGGCCCCTATCAGAAAAAAGAAAAACAAACTCAATCATGTGGCGAAACCATGGTTAAATGACAATGTTCGCTCTCAAAGACAGATCTGTAGAAGGGCTGAATGCAAGTGGAATAAGGACAGACTACATGTCTCCTATGAACTTTTAAAGGAGTCACTCGCTGCATTTCAGCGAGTTGCAAAATCTGCTAAAAAACACTATTTTTCGGAACTGATCAGACTTAATAGTAATAGGCCTAATGTTTTATTTTCAGTAATTGACTCTGCTCTTCATCCCACCACTAATAAATTTCCAGAGATGTCTGACTCTCTCTGTGAAAACTTTGCGATTCACTTTAAAGAGAAGACCTCACTAATTAGATCTCAAATACCATCGTTAACTTTTATGCCACTTGAAGTGCCTATATGCTCTTCTACATGGTCTGTCTTTGAGCCTGTTACTCTTGACTCTCTGACTAGGATTGTCTCAGTTTTGAAACCTACCAGCTGCTTTCAGGATGTGATTCCTACTAGATTTTTTAAGCAAGTATTTTGTGCTATTGGTCCAGACTTGTTGTCTATTATAAACAAATGTCTTTGTACTGGGGTTGTTCCAAACAGCCTGAAACATGCTTCAGTTTTGCCCAAACTTAAGGGGTCTAAATTGGACTCATCAATCCTGAGTAACTATCGCCCTATTTCAAATCTGCCTTTTATCTCGAAAATTCTGGAAAAAGTGGTTCTGAGTCAACTCCAGTCTTTTTTAACTGATAGTCAGATTTATGAGAAATTTCAGTCCGGTTTTAAATCACGTCATAGTACTGAATCTGCACTATTAAGAGTCATGAACGATATAATGCTCTCCACTGATACTGGGCAATCTGTGGCTTTGGTCTTGTTAGATCTCAGCTCTGCATTTGATTTGGTTGATCATAATATCTTAATCTCTCGTCTCGAAGCGTCCACGGGTTTTCGGGGTACTGTTTTAAATTGGTTCCGCTCATATTTGTCTAATAGAAGCTTCTCTGTTCACATCGGGCAACAGTGTTCATCTAAAATGAAACTGGGGTCCGGTGTTCCGCAGGGTTCTATTCTTGGCCTGGAATTGTTTAATCTGTATATGCTACCTCTGGGCTCCATTTTATCTAGACACGGAGTTTCCTTTCACTTGTATGCTGATGACACTCAAATTTACCTGCCCCTGAAGCATGACGACAAGTTTGCCTTAAAACCTCTAATGGACTGCCTGGACGAATTGAAACTATGGCTCTCTGGTAATTTCTTGAGTCTAAATGAGAGAAAGACGGAATTTATTATGTTTGGTCCAAACGATCGTACCACACATGATATTGACCTCCAAACGTTGTCATCGTATAGTACCACCTATGTTCGGAACTTGGGGGTCTGGATTGATAATAACCTTAAATTTGAAAAGCAGATATGTGCTGTGGTAAAATCTTGCTTCTTTCACCTCCGTCTTTTAGCTAAGGTTAAGCCATTTCTGTCTGTCAAACACTTTGAGATTGCTATGCATGCATTTGTAACATCCAGATTGGACTATTGTAATTCTCTATACATCGGTATTTCGCAGAAATGCATCAGCCGTCTCCAACTAGTCCAAAATGCAGCTGCACGCCTCCTCAAAGGGAAGCGTAAATTCGAACACATCACACCAGTCCTGATGTCGCTACACTGGCTACCGGTCAAATTTAGAATTGATTTTAAAGTTCTGTTATTTGTTTTTAAGTCGCTACAGAAACAGGCTCCACTATACTTATCTGAATTGCTCCATCCAGTATCTCAATCAAGATCACTAAGGTCGGGGGATTCAAACTCTCTGTCTGTCCCACGAACCAGACTTAAAAATAGGGGTGATCGTGCATTTGCAGCCTATGGACCCAAGCTATGGAATAGCTTACCGTCGCATATTAGATCTGCAAAAACTCTGTCACTTTTCAAATCTTCCTTGAAAACGCATTTATTTTCATTAGCTTTTAAAATATCTTGATATGTGTATTTTCTGTGGGTATCTTCTCTTGTGTACTATGTTGATATTGTGCTTGTTTTCTATCTCTTTTGCCTTGTTAAGCACTTTGGTCAACGCTAGTTGTTTTTAAAT
This sequence comes from Scardinius erythrophthalmus, assembly GCF_964197995.2. NCBI lineage: Eukaryota > Metazoa > Chordata > Actinopteri > Cypriniformes > Leuciscidae > Scardinius > Scardinius erythrophthalmus. The sequence continues at coordinate 9,301,973 of NC_138232.1, forward strand.
GTGCTATACAAATAAAATTGTATTGTATATTGCAGGTTGTTTGCAGCCATGTATTAAGCCCAAGCAACCGTGAAAACCTGTTTGTTCCTCTTGCTGGGAGTGGTCCACTGATGAATGTTTGAACTTTCAGTGTTTCAAAAAGTTCGTTGAAATCCTTCTTAAGGAGTTCTGACTGCTCTTTATGAATATCATTCTTCCCCACATGAATGATGAGTCGATTTGCAGTCTTATGTTTCATCAGAATGTTCTGAAGTTCCCTGTTTATATCAGAAGTTGTTGCTTGTGGAAGGCAGCACGTAGTTGTATCCCTGCTGCTAATGTTTCTGATTATGGAGTCCCCCACTATCAGAGTTCTAGGCTTGGCTGCGCTCTGAGCTGAGTGCCGCTGTCTGCTCGACCTTGAGCGCTAGTTAACATCAGTGTTAGCCAGAGTCCTGCACGGGTCCGATTTTGTAAACCCGCACCGCCCGTACCCGCAGTGCTTAAAACCGCATCCGACCCGTTTTCCGACAGCAGCACTAATTAAAATCCGCACCCGACCCGACCCGCTTAAAATAGAACCGACACCCGACCCGCACCCGAAATAAAATCAGTTTAGACTATCACATTATAGACACAATTACAAAAATGTTTATTGCCAGGTCATACAGAAGTTATTACAGGACAATTAACACAAGGACAACTTCAGCCGAAGCTGTCAAAAGGCCGGTACATGAAGAACATGGCTAACGTTACCACAAAACTGAGTAGCTTTATAACATTTTACCAATCGAACAGATGCAGCTACAACACTATATCTGCCACGCAATTTGTCTAGCCTAGGCTACATCTGACAATTTTGGGTTCAAACACGCCCTGCACACCACACATACTTAACAGTGTTAAATTTGAAAAATACTGTTCGATAGAACTGCTTTGTTACCACAGTTATCTGTGTGCTTCCTCGGCGATGAAGTTCCACATTTTCGGCTATCCAACACGAAAATGCACGCAGCAAAGCCTTTCACAATATTTTCTTCAGATAACTCCAAATTTCTCCCACACACTGGACTTTATTTTTGATGACGTATTGTCGACAACTTTACAATCTCCACTAGCTATTCTTTTCTTCAACTCCTCAGCATCCATCTCGACGACTGCAAGCAGATCGCGCGCGCGCCGTTATGAGGATTTTTTAAAAATGAAAGTAACCTATACGTTATAGATTCCTGGGAGGGCGTGGCGCGTGCTGGCACAAATAAGCTGATGTGGATTTTAAATGATTTTATCAACTTGAAATACAGGCATATTTTTGTAGATGTTTTCCTAAATATTCATATATTTTTACGTTTGCATGTGATTGTTTTAAACCCGTGTTTAGACCCGTGTTTCCCCCGTGTCCGACCCGACCCGCACCCGTATCCGACACAGTTGGATATTTCTCACCCGTTTGAGCAAAATTTGCGGGTCACCTGTCGGGTACCCGCTGGTACCCGAACCCGTGCAGGACTCTAGTGTTAGCTACTGGCTGATTCAGTCTGTGTTCGATCACATTCATCACATTTGGGGATTCCTCATTTACATTCATTAGTACTTCAAATCTGTTCTCAAGATGTATAGGCGGTGGTAGGAGACCAGTGTTTGCAATCCTTGTCAGAGCTGTATCTGGGGTAGAGGATGCTACTGCGGCAATATGTGATGCTCGTGACAATCTGATGTCTCGAGTGCCTTTGGGTCTCGCTCCCTGTTTGTGCCATCAATTTGTAATTTGTCGATTGGCTTGTTTCTCTACCTGTCGAGGAGCAATAGTTTCATGGGACTCACCGGCTATATGCTCCATGACGAAGCTCTGTTGTGTGTTCCGTCTGGTTTGGTGGTCCCGTAAGTAACTTTGTTTCAAGAACTGCAAACCTTTGTAAAAGTCTGTGGCAGTTAGTGCAGCAAAGTAGATTCTTGAACCAGAAGAGGCATTTTCTCTCTTATCTTATGAATGTAGGCAGTTGTGTTTTCCTTTCCCCGGAATGTAAGCTGGTCGGGTAAAAGAATTCTGCGTTTTTGTAGTAATCCAAACTTTGTCGTTTGAGCGCTGTGCTGATTTGCTGATAAAAGCAATAGAGCAAAGCACGGAGCAGTAAGCAAGAGCGTCCGAACAGTAGCTGAGCAGGAAGTGTTAGTGCAGTATTGGAAGAAATTATACAACTAGGCTACTAGTTGACTCGAAACTGAAAAGACGCTGTTTTATCGTGAGTCTCCGTGACGAGTTAGTTGATAAATTAATTTAAATACTAGCGTTTTTTCCATCGAAATGGTGCTAAATTGCTTTGTACCGGGATGTACAGTCAAAACCAGGAAAGGACAAGCAGTAAGTTTCCATTATTTGCCGGTTAAACATTTGGAGTGGTGCAAACAGTAGCTGCGGGCTATCAACCACCCGAAGTTTGGAGAGGACACTGATATGGAGGGAGGCTGGTTGGAGTGAGATCCCACCCCTTATGGGCGGGTTGAAAACATGCAGAACTAGCTCCTACTACTGGCTGTAGTCTCTAGCCTCTGGCCAAAAAAAGCCTCCGAATATGCTAAATGACGATTTTTGCGTCATTAGAGGTTTTTTTTTTCAGACACACAATATAGAAATCTGTCTCAGGGGGACATGAGGGAGGGAAGCACGGTCATTTGAAAATACTACCGGGTTTCTACTGATACAAAGCTTAATGCTAATCGGTGAAGTATCCCTTTAATTCAATACAAAGAGCTAATGATGCAATACTCTCATACATTTGAAAAAATGCATCAAACACAAATATTACACAATGTGTGTTATTATTATCAGTGATCATTTTTATTAGTTTTATAAATTGTTGAGCTAATTAATAGTATATTTTTGTGTATTTTCTTTTAATATTATTTTATATTCTGCGAGTATGTTTGTATATGGGCTTGCAATGCATTCTGGGATTGTAATGCTGTCTTAAGCCGGGTGCACACTTTGCGATTTTGGCCACGATTTGGCCATATGAGACAATTTTTGCAAATCCTAAAAGAATCCTCTGATCCTACGCTAAAATCTGAAGTCTTTTATAGTTAGTTTGACATGTTCACAGGCAGCCGATTAATGACCATTGAGATCAAATTTGACCTCAGACGAAATTCTGGCAGTGTCAGAAGATTTGACTCACAGCCCTGCAGTTTGACTTCTCCGACGACGACCGTCAAATTGTCTTTGTTTTTCAAGACAAGCCATGACCAAAATAAACGTTAGAGATTTCTTTGTAGTCACCATTTCAATTCCGCGTGTAATGCAGCTCACATCACCGAACGCGTCATTGATTGATGATGTAAAACTTGTGCATGCGTGCGTTTTTAACGCGTCTTGACTGTCGTACAGTCTGACATTAATGACAACTGAGATCTTACAGTGTGACGTGGCTTACAACGAGGATCATGTTCGTACAGTCTGACAAGCAACAATCGTACTATTATAGGACTATATAGGATAATAGGACTCATATAAATCGCACAGAGTGCACCTGTCTATAGCTATGTTTCCGTCCACCAGTTTATATGTGAATTTTTGGGTTAAAGATGTGCATAAATTCTAAAAATGTGCATAAAAAAAGTATGTGATCAATGAAGGTGCATAATTTTTTTATTTAATAAGAAGACATGCGCATAAATGATGATGGAAACACATTTTCTGAATAAATCCCTTGATGCGCAACAAAACACTTTGCCTCAACAGAGGATGTGATTGGATACCTGGACTAACCATTGACAATTTTCATTGGACTGCATCTCAAATGTTGTTTGATCATTCCGAAATGTCTGAGCCAAAGTCTATCATCAAAATGGTTGGGTTTAAATACCTCCCAGAACCGTCTTAAAGATTGCCTTCCCAAGCAGCAGATCAGTCTGAAATATAGTGCTTGAGTCAAACGAACATGTCCTTATTTCTCATTAGAGACCTTGGCCAATCTGTTTTAAGTTAGGTTTCTGTTTAGCATTAAACATTTATGCTCCCCACTAATTCTTTGTAAGTCCTTCATAGGCTACAAAAGAGCTGCTATGTAATCATCTCTGCTGCAAGTTTGCTTAAATCCCGTCTCTAAACCATCTGCTCCATTTACTCAAGCATAATAAAGGATTATGGCACTGGATTATAGGGGGGCTTGTTAACAAACCATGATACTACAGAGCAGGCTTAGATAAATACGTATCGCTGAATTTTACGATACAAGACTGCAGTTCTACTGGATTTCTGCTCATATGGTCCTCTTTAGCCATTCACATCACTCTTGGTCTGGAGTCAAAAAAATGTCAGCACTAATAACTCTGAGATGATGCAGGAGAGAAGCGGTGTGGGGGAAGGAGGCCAAACACCTGGCACACTGAGAGAAATAGAAAGAGAGAAAGGCACTAATGGGATATTAATAAGCCCTTTATGAGGCTGAAACTACATTACTGTGCTGGCAACAATGTCCACTATTACGAAAGCAGTACAAATCTTGAGCTGTGTTTAAATTGACTTTTGTTTATAAATGCTTATAAAAATGTTCTTTAAATTATGTGCTTATGGTGGTCATGGCGGAAAAGATCGTATTTATGAGTCAAACTCACATAAAGTAAATACGAGTGGGAAGCTTGGGATTTTCTTTAAGCCCAGAGTTTAGGAGTTGAGGGCCATGGTGGAATGCCACAATATAGGCCTACTTATAGGTATTTATAAGTGCACAAAATATAATATCATTGTTATTTAACACTAAAATATGTAACAATAAAATTACATTATAAATTAATTAAAGGGTTGGTTCACTCCAAAAAAAAAAATTCTATCATTAATGACTAATCCTCATGTCGTTCCAAACGCGTAAGACTTTCTTTCATCTTTGGAACACAAATGAAGATCTTTTTGATGAAATCTGAGAGCTTTCTGTCTCTCCATTGACAGCTACACAACTACCATTTTGAAGCTTTAAAAAGTTCATGGAGATCGTAAAACTAATCCATATGAACTGAGTGGTTTAGTCAAAACTTTCTGATAAATCCAGGTAAATATCACTTGTGAACAGAATATTTTGGTGCATAATTTCCAACCAAGCTGTAATTTTTATGCAGAAAGTGTGAAATATTTATGTGAAACAGAAACAGCCATAAATGTATGCATCATATAACACAATATTGAAACTAATGGATTTAAAAGTCGCAATGTAACGGAAATAAGGATCAGTAAGTTACTGATAATTCAAGTGTCCAAACAAGTGAAATAATATACCATGTAGTATTTTAAAAATGGGGGAAAAACAATATTTGTGTAAATATGTGGTGACAAATCATAGCACATGGGGCAAAATGTATAAACATTTTAAGAGGATCGCTGTGCAAAAATACTATTTTATGAAATTTGAAACTGCTAAAACAGCGGGGAAGATGGATGGGCATTAATTTGCATTATACACACAAATGCGGAAATGTCTACATTGAAGCATTTAAATGAGCTTAAAAAGCTTGCCCTGTTACAGCAGATTTAGTGTTATTTGTGAACCAATTCAGCAGGTTCAGAGTAAATGCAGACATGAGGGTGAGTAATTAATGACAGAATTTTCATTTTTAGTTGAACTAAAATGTGAACATACATGAACTATACCTGTGGATACTCGGACAGGACACGTGTTATCTTGAGTGGAAATGACTTCATATCCATGATATAAAACTCAACTTGACACCAGTTTGTTACAATTTTAGCAATAATCCTACTTGTTTTGATATTTTGTGTTCTGATACAGTGACATTCATACATTTTCACGTTTGTCTTAAGTGTACAAATACTTTTTTTTCACTTGAATACCTAAAAAGCAAAGCCAGATGGGACATTCTTACAGTATAAAAAGAAAGTTTAGTATTTGTGTCTGTCATTAGCAGCACCCTTTCAGTTTCATATCCAAATTCTGAGATTGAAAAGCTACTGATTTATCTTTTTGGGTGCTTTATAAATTCTTGTGATCACAATTTGGATAGGCAGCTATTTCACATTTCTTGCCGTGCGTAAAGGATGTTTTCAACCTATTCTCCACCTTGAACTACCGTTCTTCATGCTCAAGGACGTTTGCATGTGACGTTGCCATCCCTGGCCTGGTGAACCAACACCATTCATAGCTTCCCTTTGTCATTTTTTTTTCCATTGCCATTTCAGAATCTTATTAAAGCAAATATTGAAGAAGAAAAAAAAACTTAGACCCCGGGAGTGGGGAGAAAAAAAACACCTTTTGTGTGGCGGGAAATGAAATTTGGGTCTAAACAGGTTTAGTAGCCTTGGGAATTATTGTAGGTTTTGCAGGTCAAATTATTATTATTTATTTAACAACATTATTCCGAAACGCACCGAAATCCCATGCACAAGGACTATTGATTTTCTAATTCAGAATTGTAATCTTTTTTTTTTTTTTTTTTCTGTGCATGCATTTAAATTCAACAGACGGTGTCACGACAGTGGAAAAGATGTCATTCAGATTTAAGGGAATGTTATAATTTGGATGTGAGGGTTGTACTGTGTGTCAGGCAGGTGGGCAGTGGGGGTTCAACTGTATTACCTTGGTTTTTCTTTGTTCCTCTCTTTCATACTCCATCTCTTTTGCGTATAAAGACGTGACTCACTGATAACTCTGAATGAAGGACAGTGCTTATAAACCATCCATCCCTCATCAGAACAACTGAGAAGCTGCCTCTTCACATTTTGGAGTATACATACATACTTATACTCACATTTTACATGAAAACCCTTTGTGTCTGTTGGACATTGGCACCTTTTTTTTTTTTTGCGTTTGTAGTGCTTGGATCCCCCTCCCAGGGGAGAAAAACCTGTGACACCAGCGTTTGAAGACCATGACATCCAACATTTCTTTCTTTCTCTGCCTGCTGCTGGTGTCTCTGGGTTCGACTGCAGTCATCACCGGGGTGAGTGACCCTTACAACTTGCAGGGCCAGTCTGGTCAAGTGGATTGAACACTGTAGAACACTATAGAACACGAGCATTAAATTATTTCTTTCGTTTATTCAATCCTAATAGTAACATTGTTTGGAAATCACTGTTTGAGTGTCAAATTTGATTGAATTATACATTTTTATTTGAGGTTTTTCTTTACAATTATTTACTGCATCTATACATTTTAGGTGCCATTGATGAGGTAGTTTTGAGGTAGACCATTTTTTTTCATTAGAACAAATTACAGTATATTTAATTTCTGCAGTGTAGAACTATCATTGGAGTAAAACTGAGGGGAGATTTCTGTTTATTATTCATGTATGTTTGTGTATATATATATATATATATATATATATATATGTGTGTGTGTGTGTGTGTGTGTGTGTGTGTGTGTGTGTGTTTATATGTATATATGTATATATACAGTATATATGTGTATATATATATATATTTGTATGTGTGTGTGTGTATATATATATATATATATATATATATATATATATATATATATATATATATATATATATATATATATATATATATATATATATATATATATATATATATATATAATTTGTTATCGGTTTGATTAGAAAATTTGGCCAATATATTAAAGCCGATGGATGGATGGATGGATGGATGGATGGATGGATGGATGGATGGATGGATGGATGGATGGATGGATGGATGGATGGATGGATGGATGGATGGATGGATGGATGGATGGATGGATAGATAGATAGATAGATAGATAGATAGATAGATAGATAGATAGATAGATAGATAGATAGATAGATAGATAGATAGATAGATAGATAGATAGATAGATAGATAGATAGATAGATAGATAGATAGATAAGTTCTGTTTATGAGTTTGCATACCCCAGAATATGGAAGAAAATGCTGATAATTTTAACAAAATAAGAGGGATCATAAAAATTGCATGTTTCTTTTTTTTTATTTAGCACTGTCCTGAATAAGCAGTTTCACATAACAGTAAACACTAAATGTATACATTATGTATGTTTATATGATTTATTTATTATATTTATTTATTTATTTATTTGTTTGTTTGCTTTTGATTTGTATCTGGTTCAGGGACAATACAGACTGTTGATTTTTTTTATTTTATTCATAATGCTCTTTTTATTTTGTTATGTTAACTTATTAAAAGAAGTCAAGTCATTCGTTGTCATCAAGCCTCAATCTTACAAAAGTTTTACATGTTAATTGAAAAAAAAGAGGATTTGCTGGTCATTATGTATTAATAGAAAAGCAAAAAATGCATGGCAGTTGATTTCATAAAAGGTACAAAACAATTTTTGTTAACATCTTGACTGCCTAGAGAACCTTTCTTAACATAAATTTGACCAAAATCAGTTTGCTAAAGGCTGTTAACTCCAATAGCTGATGTTAGATTGTCATTTAGACAAATCAAAGTTTTGCATTTCACTTTTAACATGGCATGTTTCCAGCTTTTAGTGCACACACAATTCAATAATGTGATGTAATAATAAAACATTAAAAAATTTGAATTTAGATTTATCGGCCAATGTATCGGTTTTTGGCTTTCAAATATAAAGAATTATCCAAAATTTTCATATTGGTGCATCCCTAATATTCATGCATGCATGAAATCGATCGTTCCTTGCCATTGTAAAGTTTAAAGTGGGGGTGAAATGCTCATTTTCACTCAATCTCCTGTTAATCTTGAGTACCTATAGAGTAATATTGCATCCTTCATATCTCCAAAAAGTATTTTGTTTTATTATATTTTTAATTGAAAGATAGGCTGTACCGAGTCTTTCCGGAAAACGGCTGGGGGCGGGCCGTGTGGGCGAAGTTTAGCTGTGCTAACGCGCTGAGCTAGTAACAACACACAGAGACATTTGTTCAACAGTTTTACTCACCGTTCCAACGCACGACCGCGAACCTTTATCATTGTGACTGCTCGATCCTTAAGCATTAGACGATCTGCAAATCCGTCGATCTTTGTTTATAAAACAATCATCGTCGAAATGCAGGGAACAACAGTCTTACACAACTCCGTTTATGCTCAGGAAAACAAACTCCATCCACTGGTCCCTTAACGCTGGGTTCTTTGGGAATCTGTGCAGGGTTGTCTTGCCCTGGCAACCAAAAACACACTTCTTTGGTGACATTGACTTCCCAAAAGCCGGGCAGGGCGCTTTGATGGCGAACTGCTTTCACTCTCTTGCTCTAGTCTACGAGTGCGCGCGCGCCCGCGATCTTACCGGAGAAGTGCCCTTAGGACCCATATAAGGAAATTCCGCTCTATCTTACGTAAGACAGAGCCATACTCGAAAAAAACTTTCCGAAACTTGTGACAAACCGGAAGGAGTATTTTTGGAACAAAAATACTCCTTCAAACGTACAACTTAGTTTTTGAAACTTTGTCCATGTTTAGCATGGGAATCCAACTCTTTACCAGTGTAAAAAACTCAGTATGCATGAAATAGCATTTCACCCCCCCTTTAAACTCACAGAGCATTTCTAGGGTCAGCAAAGATGCCGTGCTGTTTGACAAGAATGTGTTGGGATGCTCAAATGCATTTCCTTCACACCTGTCAGGACAGTAAAAGTCTACAGCGCTCTCAAAATATGCGAGGGTGCTGTCAGAACACCCCAGGCCTAATGGAGATGGAGGCATGGCATTTTCAAACACAATGAGACCATCATCCTACATGGCCTGTCAGGGCAAATCAGTAGCCTGGATCCATGAGAGAAAATCCTATACCACCCATGGGCTTATGCTCACTATACATAGCTTTACAAACACATTATATGGTGGACACACTGAACATTTCATCACTGATATGCTTGCTTACTAGAGTGAAAAGTGGACATGTTGATGTATTTATAATGAGAAAGAGCCCTAAGACCTGTGTGTGTGTGTGTAGGCATGTGAGAAGGACTCTCAGTGTGGAGGTTCCATGTGTTGTGCAGTCAGCCTATGGATCCGGAACCTGCGAATGTGCATCCCAATGGGTCAGAAGGGAGAAGACTGTCATCCAATGAGCCACAAGGTTCATTTCCTCACTTTCCTCCTCACATTCATTATGATTTTTTTATGTTCCTGTTTTTTACAATCTTTGATTTCTATTTAGGTGCCATTTTTTGGGAAGAGACTCCATCATACATGCCCATGTCTGCCCAACCTAGCCTGCATCACCACAGACGATGGCACGTCCAAATGTCTCCCGCCATTTCCTTTCCAGGATCAATACCTGTGATGAAGATGCCTCATCGCTCTATAGCATGCTATGTTTGTATAAAGTGTATAGTTGTAAAAGTGTTTTAGATCTATTTATTGAATGTATTTAATCTTCATGGAAAATGAATAGAAAGTAAGAAAATAGAAATTATAAAAAATAAATTAGCAAATGAGGTCATAAAATGCAAACAGTATTGGCAAAATGTCGAAATATGACCTAAATAATATATTTCCATTGCACAAAGGGTTCTTTTGATTACTAAAATGTTCTTCACAGTAAGAAAATGAAATGGTTCTTCTAAGAACTGTTTGCTGAAAGGTTCTTTGGGGAGCCAAAAATTGTTCTTCTATGTCATCGCTGCAAAAATCCACTTTTGGAAACTTTTTTTTTAAAGTGCCCCTAAGCTTTTTCGAATATCACCTTTCATGCAGTGTGTAATATAGCTGTTTGTGAATGTGAGAGGTCAGGAAAGTTTTAAAGATCAAATTGCACAACAAATAAAGTTCCTAAAAGAAAGAACTGATTCTGAACTACCGAAATGAGTCGTCAGTAATTCCAGTCTCGCTTCCTGTTACATACCTCCGTAATAATGCCAGCCTACGGTCTTCATTGGCTGCCCACGAACAACGTCTACTTTGGCCAGCCCTCAAACGCTGTAGTTGTAGCTGAGGCCTGGAAAAGTTTGGTTTGTGTCGTCAGCATGTCGAGAAGACGCTGTGAATCCACTTTGCAAGCACTTCATGCAATTCTCGCGCTGGAATTGATACAGAAATAAAAATACGCCATCGTTACTGTTTGTATCACTGTGTTTACAAGCACTGAGGAAACCACAGGAGCTGAAATTCAAATATGGTAATAGGTGTTTCGTTTCGTAGACCAATCACAACAGACTGGGCTGTCTGACCAATCAGAGCAGAGTGGGCTTTTGGAAAGGAGGGGTTTAGAGAGACTGAATCTTCGAACGAACCGTTTTAAGACTCTTTGGGAAATGAGATGATGTGCAACGTATATTATGAAAACATTCAAGTATTTTTTTGACTTTGGATGCATGTAAACCTATTGTAGGAGACCTTCAAAACAAAATTAGAAACCTTTAAAATAGCATAATAGGGGCACTAGAGTGTAGTATCAGATTATAATTGTACTTTTATAAATACCATGGTACTAAATGATTACTGTATTTATTTGCCATAGTATTTACATGACACTCCAAGGTACTTCAAATAATAGTGGTATTAGTATGGAACATGTGCAAAATATGCATGTTTGAAAATGCAATCATTTGCAATATTCTTTTTTTTTTTTTGGTGCATTTATCTTGCTATTTCACAGTAAATATAATGCAAATCAAATAACAATGAATATCTATTTAATTCCTGCTATCACAAATAACTCTATTTAAAATAGCTATTCAACTGGTTTAAGTATCCAAATACTCCGTGGCATTTTGTGTAGATTAGTGTTTGAGCTTATAGAGGATGTGTCAAAGCTCGGGCAGTACTATTCTTAAAATGCTTACTCTAGTATTCCTCACTTCAGTGTGTCATTGTGAAGGAAGTGTCCTGGGAATGGGGCCACTGTCACTTTATTTACTCTCCATTGCAGCACTGAAGAACACTGAGTGCTGGAGCTGGAGCGCTGTGTAAAGCTATTGTGTCTTTGTTAAATAACAGACACACTTACAGAACAAATATAAAGAAAACTCTTCTGTAAGTTTTAAATGGGCTTTCCCTTTTGAAGAACCCTTTAAGTCCACTAAGGTCCATTTGCTTGAACAAAATAAAGTGTGCGTCGCATCCATAAATTGGAGAGAAGTTACACTGCGCTGTTGCATGGATAAAATATTCATGGCCTGCTTTTCAAGTAAATATGTCTTTCCATCAGACTATAACCGCTGTTTTAATGCACTAGATGGAAGGAGTCCAAAAAGAAGGCAATATGTATGGTGCATCTTACACAAGAGGGGAATGCAGGGCAAATAGAAATGCTTTTTTGTTAAAGCAAATGCCTTGGTCTATATGTTTTCCCTTGGGCGGTGCAGCCACCATTCTGATCAGCATGGCAAGACAGAAACTGCTCTAAAAACAGTTTGTTCATATATAATATGGTTGTGTTAACAGCTCAGCAGATTGTGGCCTATTTCTATCTCTCCTCTGGGTCTTCCATAGATGGCAAAGGCCATTTAAATAAAACACTCCAATTAGCCGATGGAGCTTTTCATTCTATTGCTACATGTATGTAGAACGATCACAACATGAGTCAACAATGAGCAGTTTGTGTTTCTTTCTCAATGACATTTTCATGTTAGGATGACAAGAAAGGCTCTAAGAGGGAAAATTTAAAGGGATAGTGCACCAAAAAATGACTCACCTTCATGTCATTCCAAACCTGTATGACTTTTATCCTTCTGTGGAACACAAAAGAAGATATTTTGATTGACTGAATATTAAAATTGGTGAGAGATTTATCAAAGAAGAAAGTCATACAGGTTTGGAACAACAGTGATTTCTTTTAAATTATCCTGTTAAATGTATGTTTTTCCCTCACTGCAAAAAGAAAAAAAATATATATATGATCAAGAAATGTCAACAAATGTTTTTACATTGCTTTAACTCATCAAAACAATTTTCAACCTTTTTATAAGTTATACAAGATTCATCGCGTTTTTTAAGTCCGTTTAATGCAATTTAAGTTGAAATGACTTATACATCCAATTTGATTGTACTTAAAAAATTAAGGCAGCAACTTTTTTTTTACAGTGGTTAGAATTCTTATGTAAATACTCAGGATTGGACGGGATGTAATGTAAAAATGTAAGAAAAAAACAATACTTGACTGCTAACCTAAATATTAAGGGCAACACGTCATCTTCATGTCTGTGGTGTTTATGGCCTTGTCTCTTTCTGATCCCTTTTTTTAAACAGAATTGTTTTCCCTCTTCAGGTATTTCCTGCTTTCATGTATAAAGCAGCTCTCTGGGATGCACTGTTTACATTTATTGAAGACAAATGATCTTATTTCACATTCATTTCATTCATTCTGTCAGTGCAACGCACCAGATGACACAAGGAGGGGAGGTTCAGGAAAAAAGGGCTCTGTATTATATAACTGTCTGTAGGAAGGGTGGGGGGATGGAAACGCAGCCAAAAAAATTCTCCCTGGATGAGTGTGTCTGAAACATCACATTACGGCTTGGGTGTTTTTTTCCCCTCACAACATCTAATGAGATGGAGGCTTAGCACAATATGTACAAAAAGCACATGTTTTGCAGTACGTCAGTTTAGTCTGACATGCCAACAAAATCCCCTCTTAAAGCCTTGTTGGCCTTTTGCTTGCATTTGTCCTCAAATTTGAATCATGTATTGCTTTAGCACACCAACACAGTACATTTATAATCATTTATTTTAATTAAAATACAAACCATGGTCTCCTCAACACTGACCCATCAGCCAAATTTGCATGTGTCCACTGAAAACTATTTTCCGGTATTTAAAGTGACTGTGAGAGGGACTTGATTTATTCACATTTAGTCCGTGTGATTGTAAAAAACCACTGGCCGTTTTGTTCACACAAAAAGTCATAGCAAATATATTACATATCAGTTATAAAGAGTTCCAGAATATAAATAAATCATCTTTTTACATTATTTACATCGATATGTGGATTGCATAAATGTGGATATGGATCATCTGATATGCAACGTTGGTCTTTTTCACCTGTTACTGAAAGAAAAGATCACATGCTACAGTGGCCCCCCCCCCAAAAAAAAAGTATCAGGATATGTATTATGCCATTGCATTAGATACCAAAATATCAAGTGGCATTCATTTAATAAAAAAGAAAAGCACATTAATGCAACAAAATTCAACTGGGTTTAAATAGGGGAGACTGGAGAGTGTTTTAACACAGAGTGAGTTTAACCAATCAGAAATGAGCTCACTATTTTACATGATATTATACCATTCAAAAATATGGATGATTTAGACATTTATGTTTATATTTTATGTATTTGTATATATTAATATTTGATTATATTTTATATTTCATTGTTTTTCTGTATGACAATTATAAGTTTTTGAAAATATATGATATAAATATTTCCCCTTTGTTTCCCTTTTTGTATCGAAATGGATTTGGCAGTTAGTGATGGGGGTGGCATAATCATGATTTAAAGAAATATATCTGATTACCACAAGAAATTAATGCATAAAAGTTAAAACATACTACATTATTTATATTAATGTTACACCCATTCCCAGTAGAAGGGTGGCTTGTTAAAGCTGTAGTCAAGTAAAGTTTGTACTTGACATGAATACTGTTTAGGGAGAAGTATTAGAATAATAAACTGCTTTAATTTGAAGAAGACAAATATGGGAATATTATAATCAAAAATATGACGTTTAAACACTCCTCGGTCTCACTACTTTTTGGGGCCACTGAATGTCGACGAGCAGGCAGAGCCGGTGAAAACAAGTGAGTAGAACACTTCAAATCACACAGTAGGGCTCCATGGGTGTTTGTGTAGTCAGGCAACACGGCAAACAGGCTTTGAATCTCATCCTCAACTCCTTATTGAATATGAAACATATGATGGGATTCGCCCCCGCTTGGGCGAACGTCAACCACACGGCCGCGGTCAGGAACACCTGAGGAAGCGCGTTTCCCTTCACAAACACCCGGATGTAGCACGAGACAATGTAGGGCGCCCAGAACAGCAGAAACGCCAGCGTTATCATGTAATACATCTTTCCTATCCGTTTCTCCATCTTGAACTCGTCCAGCACGAGCAGCCTCCGGTTGGCGTTGTGTGACGCTTGTCTGATGCCCACCAACGTCGGCGGCGTCGGACCGCGTCCAAACCCCGCGATCCAGTTGGCAGCGGCCTGGCCCGTCGCGCCAGGTCCGTGAAAGGTCCAGTTCTGGCTGATAGCAGGAACCAGCTGCGCGGGTTTCATTTTACGGTGGTCGTAAACAAAACACAGCATTTTGACATACACGACGTGCGTCGTGGCCACAATCACAGCCAGCATGAGCATGAAGCCCAGCGTGTCGTTGGCTTTCACGTATCTGTGCTCGAATACGCACTGCTCTTCCTCGCGAATAAATTTGTAGGTCCCGACATCGAAGACGGGTGGAAACGCCATGGCGACTGAAAGCGTCCACACCATACATATCACCGCGACGCATGTCCATAGCGTCATGCGTTTGGAGTAGAACCTGTGGTGCGCGATGGCCATGTAGCGCGTAACGCTGACGCAGAACAGAAGAAACGCGATGTGGAAGCAGAACAAGACGGCCATGAACGCAATGATCTTGCAGCTGAGGATGCTGTAGCTCCATAGGGAGCCGCTGTTGATGGAGATCATCACGAACGGGAAGCACACAGCCGAGCGGATGATGTCTGCGACGCACAGGTCGAGGAGGAAGTAATATGGAGCCTTGTGGAGCGAGCTGTCTTTCAGCACCAGCGCGGAGAGCACGGTGTTCCCGAGCAGACTGATGCAGGTGATGAGCCCCAAAGACGCCAGTTTGACCGCAGACGCAGTGATGGCATAATTCTGGAGCGAGGGGATGCTTCCCCCTGGATCACTTGTGTTCGCCATCTGTGCAAGCACAACCCAGCCTGGGCTTTGTAATCCGACATTAAGCAGTCCTGGTCCCCCAGTTTGATGTACAAAATATCAGCCGTTAACAATCAGTTGAGTCTTTTATATGCCCATACCTCTAGCCGTTCGGAGATCCAAGACATCGTTTTGTTCATGTCAGCAACGCACGATTCTTCATTCTTCAAACCAGATGCTGGGTAATCCATTATTTGTTGAAGAAAAGACACCCTAATGAACACGTATCCTTCTCACTCTCCATTGATCCGACGATCTGAAAATCGCGCTCGTGTAGGCCGAAAACAACCCAAGACGCTTCATCGAAATATTATTTTTGAATAAACAACAGCCCGCATAGGCTACGTACGCATCCAGTCTATTGTGGAGATCGCGGCGGAGCATGTAGTCGTCTTGTCTGGTGCGTTCTTGTTTTAGGGGTGATGAAGGGGGGAGTATAATGGGAATCTCCGATGACAGCAACGGTGGGTCCGTCTGGAGAGCGGTGCGATTCTGACACAGTCTACACTGGAAGCAGCCGATGACGCCTCGCGACGCGTCGCGCCGCAACGGCTCGAGGCTGTCTACACTGAAGCCGCACGTCATCTTGGGACGCTCGCTAACGCGGGCCAATCAGCTGTTAGCTCGATGACTTCGACAACAGTTAAATAGATGAATCCATCTTTACATAATATGGAATGATATTCCGGACATTATTCAAAAGGAATTGCAAATTGTATTTGCAATTGCGTTTTCAAATTGTGGACGCATAAAATGTGACATAATCCAAACGCAAATGCAAATCGCGCATTAACGTTTGCATTTTCGTTTAAGCGAACGCACAGTGACTGCCAAATTTAAAATGGAAATGCAAAGTCCGTTTGCAACTGTGTTTCCCATATCTAACGAGTCTTGACCCTGTCATATTTAAATAGCAATTTCAATTACCAAGTCTGCTTTTTCACTTTCTCAGCGTCGCGTATGTAGCCAGCCAAAACTCAAATGAAATCGCAATTCCCTTAGTATTTCCATTTCCGATGCCTTACACAGAAACCTGTCAATCAGCGTCAAGGGTGGGATTATGCTATGGGGCGTGTTCGTGTTGGGACGTGACGTCACTCACAGTCGACGGTTAAGAGGTGATGCCCTGAACAGACAGACGCCGATTTAAGGTAGTTGGTGAAATTGTGGAGGACCTGATGCTCGCGCAGCAAGTTGATGACAGTACATCCTCTACAGATGTAGGTAATGTAACAAAAGTCACAAAATTCCATGACACTGAGATAAAGATTTGGTTTTGGTTTAGTTTAAAATGAATATTTCTTAAACCATCATGTTGTCTTTGGGTTCTGTTTGGATCTCATTTGATATTTCCCCCCCATTCAAAAAAACATATCTCCCTTATCTCAGTGTCATGGAATTTTGTGACTTTAGTTACATTATTTGTCTAAACACACAAAAAAACCTGGGTTTGATTTAATTGGTCTGAAAGTAGCCTATGTATAATTTTGTTTTTGTCCATTTCACAGTTGAGATTAATTTAAAATGATTAAATCCCACATAAATCTAAACAAATAGACTACACCATAAATGTAAAGTGGAACAAACATTCTCTCTCTCTCTCACACACACACACACACACACACACACACACACACACACACACACACACCAGCCGCGGCGCTACATTTTAGGTCCGGGCCCATCCATTTCTACTATGGTTTTGTACGTTTCTTCATTCGGATCTATTTGCGATCCATTCAATTCTAAACAACGCAGTTTACATGCTTTGTCCTTGTTACATTATTCATTAAGTGATAATAATAATTAGTGATAATAATAATTAGTGATAATAATTATCAGTGAACTTGATAAATGTTGCAGATATGTTTTACTATGCATGCAAACAAATGCCTTTCAACTTATGCGTGCAAAATTCAGAATAAAATGAATGTGCAGCAATTTGTACAAATAGAGAGTCTGTACTATACATGTTGTAGCCATTAAATAAGCTCATTTAGTTTCATATTTGTTAAAA
The DNA here is from genome assembly GCF_964197995.2 of Scardinius erythrophthalmus. NCBI lineage: Eukaryota > Metazoa > Chordata > Actinopteri > Cypriniformes > Leuciscidae > Scardinius > Scardinius erythrophthalmus. The sequence goes on from NC_138232.1 coordinate 9,319,802, forward strand.
TATTATAATGTTATTTTTTCATCTATGTTGATTATGAAAAGTGAACCGCACGAGTAAGATAGGATGCGCAATATATCGAGAGATGTGGGTCAGACATGATTTTGACCACTTTTTGTTTTGTAGAAATTGTATCTTAATTTTAATATATTTTTTTATCAACCAGTAATTTTTTATTGCCTGGATTTAATAAATTAAAAAGGAAATATAGCAGACAATAAAATCATTGAGGCGCCCGCGCGGTCATTGCATTGCTCGTGAACAGGAGCGCATCTCATCCTAACTTAACGAAACTCAACGTATGCCTCACAGACATGAAATATATCTTAAGAAAGCCCAAAATGTATTTTTAACAATTTAAAACGAAAAGAAAAAGGCTAATCTCTGATTATGTAATCCATGATGTGCATTTCTCTCTATAGGCGCGTTCACTATATGGAGATGACGATCGTCAACTTCATCTTTACAGCTGTTGTTGCTGTTAATAAACTAAAAAAAATAATAGGCCTATAATTTTATTAAACAATAAATTAAATTAAACTGTAATTGTCTTAAAAAAGCAGCAAAAAAAAAAATTTTTTTTAAACCTATGCTAACTACGCATTAAATTCAGGTATAGTTAGTCGCTGTCCTCGGTGCCGCAGAAAAGCACTGAAACGGAGATGAAGGGGAACCCGTTTTTTGTTTTTGGCTTATTTTAACTGGCCCATCCAGTTTTCTGGAGGCCCACCTACAATCAAAATCCTGCGCCGCTAGTGACACACACACACACACACACACACACACACACACACACACAGGTTTAACTGCAACAGACAGCATTTTTATTGAATTATTTCGCAAATTGAGAACACTTATTTGAAGGGGTGAGACCTAGCACCGACACTCATCTCTTGTGCTATGTCCAGTAAAGGACGTCCAGGTTCTTTAGTTGTCCTGTCCTTCACAAAAAGCCTATTATTAGCTACTTCACTGAGGTTGGCGAAGACAACATTAGGCTACTGATGTTGATGTTGGTCAAGGCCACGAAAACATTTAACTTATCCAAAATGAAATGGCTTCTGAGTAAGAGGACATCTGTAGAGGATGTACTGTCATCAACTTGCTGCGAGCATCATAAGGTCCTCCACAATTTCACCAACTAGCATTGTTTAAAATAAATCGGCGTCTGTCTGTTCAGGGCATCACCTCTTAACCGTCGACTGTGAGTGACGTCACGTCCCAACACGAACACGCCCCATAGCATAATCCCACCCTTGACGCTGATTGACAGGTTTCTGTGTAAGGCATCGGAAATGGAAATACTAAGGGAATTGCGATTTCTTTTGAGTTTTGGCTGGCTACATACGCGACGCTGAGAAAGTGAAAAAGCAGACGTGGTAATTGAAATTGCTATTTAAATATGACAGGGTCAAGACTCGTAAGATATGGGAAACACAGTTGCAAACGGACTTTGCATTTCCATTTTAAATTTGGCAGTCACTGTGCGTTCGCTTAAACGAAAATGCAAACGGTAATGCGCGATTTGCATTTGCGTTTGGATTATGTCACATTTTATGCGTGCACAATTTGAAAACGCAATTGCAAATACAATTTGCAATTCCTTTTGAAAAATGTCCGGAATATAAAGCTACTTTCTATATAACATAAAAGTCTTTGTTATATGCATATCTGTTGCAGTAGGCTACTAAAAATAAATATATATATATATATATTTTTGCAAAATGCTTACTAAAAAATAGTTTGCTACAGATTCATGTGCATAAAAAAGTTAGGAAAAATAGTTGATTTAAATCAGCAAGCTGGATCTCATGAAACGGCCAGTTCTTTAAATATATTAGTGATTCAAATTTATCGCCATCTGAGAAGGGCTGTGGTTTAAAACCACAATCTTAAACCAAGTGGTTCTGCTGACAAACTAGAACTTTTCTCAGAAGAACTATATGTTAAGCTACTTAAGCCATTTTTGCAATTACTTTTAAGAAACGGGTCCCAAGGTCAAATGTAGTGGATGTACGCCTAGAGTAGGCCTATTTACATTACACATAGTTCGCGCTGGCAGTTCATGCACTGTCGTTTAAGGTGGACGGAGCGCTGTCCGTGGTGCTGAATGTTATTATTACTGATACCTGTCAGTCAGCGCGCTGTTGACTTGATAAAGTCACTAAACCTGAGAACAGTAATAGAAAGAAACCATTTGAAGTCACAAGAGAGGGAATATATCAAACAAATGTCCAGGGCAATGTGTGTGCCTGAATCGATGGTACTTTCATTTCCAGGAGAGTCAGTTTTGTGATGAATAGCGTCATCTAGTGTTTAGATATTGTCATGCAACTAAGCATTATTTCAACTATTTCGATAGATACATTGCATAAAATATATCTAATAGCAATCCTGTTAAAACAAAATATTAAACCAAGTGACATTCATTGTAAAGAAAGTGACCCCAAAAATATTTTGACACTTAAATCACACTTTAAAAGCCATTGCATTAGATAAAAAAAAAATATTAAACCAAGTGACATTTATCGTAAAGAAAGACAGGACAAGCACAACATTAAAGCAAAACATTTCTCAATAAATACATATTTAAAACAATATACATATTGTTCAAAATGAATATGGAAAATGTTCTGACACTTTCTGTTGTCAAACATGTAAAATGTCCAGTTCATGCATTGAAGTTGAACCACACCTGGGTTTAACCTAGCAGGGTTTAGGGGCTAAATGACTTCATACACTAATGAATTGAAAAAAATTCAGCAATTTATGACAAAAGGGGGGTAATAATCTATGCTTCTAAACAAATCATTAATCCTGGCCTTGAAATGAAAAGGCAAAACAAAACCACAGACAAAGAACAAACAACCAACAAAAGACAAATACTCATTTGAACAAATTGATCATGTGATCAATTCAGTAATTAAACATCATAACTATTATGAATGTGTGTGCAGATAAATGAGGGGCCCTTCTTCCTGACCAAATGGTATAGTCCAGATTCCTGCTTGAGTGACTTAAAGGTGGAAGGCCCCGTTTTTAACTACAAAAGGACTCCAAAAAGGGAAGTCAGTTCTGAGAAAAACTTAATATATAATTGCAGATGCCACTTGGTCTGAAATGGCATAATGAAATTAAATTCATACATTCATTGTGGCTTAAGTGTGCTTTTTGAGGCACTGTAAAAGCATAAAGTGCCTTCTTTGGATGCAGTTATTAAACACAAATGTTGAACTAGTTTATAAAGATTATGCTTTCTGGTTCACATAAAGCATTTATGGAAACTTGTTTCCGCCAGTAAATATAAAAAATAAAAAAGGTAATTGCGACTTTTTATCTCACAATTCTGACTTTATAACTCGCAATTGTGATGTAAAGATGTAAAATCTGAATTGTGTGGAAAAAAAAGTAAAAGTGGGATAAAAAGATGCAATTATTTTTTGCATTTTTTTATTCCATGGTGGAAACTAGCTTCCATAATAATGACAGGCATCAGGAATTCACTTTTTTTTTCTTTTTTACCTTAATTTGATCATGTGTACCAACTTTGTGATTTGTCTCATAAGTTTGATATTAAATGAACTCACAGTACAGTTAATAGGCTCTTTGTATTAACACTTATGTTCTGTCCATTTTAATAGGTCAAAAGCAAGTACATTTTTAGTTTATGCTTAATGACATTTTCTAGTCTTAATACTTTAACATTATGAAATGATTAAAGTGTCCTCCATCAAACTGTAAAAGGTACATTGCCTATGATCAGAGTCTCAGAGACTGCAGGTATAGGCCTAAAAAACATGAATAAATACAGCATTTTAACAGTTCTCTCAAATATTTGATTTGTTTCATTGTACTTCTCTGCAGTGGTGGACAGTAACAAAGTACATTTTCTTGAGTACTGTACTTAAGTACACTTTTTGAGTATCTGTACTTTACTTGAGTATTATTTTTTCTGGAAACTTTTTACTTTAACTTCACTACATTTGAAAGACAAATATCGTACTTTTTGCTCCACTACATTTCTGTCAAGGTCCTTGAGTAGAAAGTAGCAACGTCAGTCAAGGGATGATTTTGGTTGGAAATGAAAGTCGGATTGATGTCAGAACCCGACGTCGGACAGACGTATGATTTTGGTTGGAAATGAAAGTCAGGGGGTGGGGTTGACGTCAGAACCCGATTGATGTTGGTTTCTGGCGTCAACCTGATTTTCATTTTCAACCACAATACAACGTCTGTCTGACGTTGGAGATTGACATCAACCTGATTTTCATTTTCAACGTTGGGTTTGGTCTTCTAAATGCGAATTTTGTCATTGTTTTGGAGCACACTAGCTTATAGATTAAGGCTAACATATTCATTCTAAAAGCCAAAAAACATTTCATTTATAGATTTTAAATAGGGCAATATTTGAGGGAACAGCCATTTGGGTGTCCGAAACCATTGTGGACATTATTGAGTGCACTTATTCAATCTCACATTCAATCCCACTACTGGAACTGTGTTCTAGAAATAAATTTGATATTGATATGAGGTTATAGGGGCGATTTCGGACAAAACCCATATCTGATTAACATGAATATATTACTATTAGATGTCACCTTTTTTTTTTTGTTGTTACAACGGGGTCCCTTTTCTGCATTGTGTTTTTCCTCAGAAACAGCTTCTTAACTGGTTAACAATCTCTGAAAAGTTGAGATCAATAGATAGTTTCAATAATATCTGCCTAGTTAGACTAGATCAGAGGAACAAAGAAATTAAAGGTGCAGTAAGCAATTTCTGAGAAACACTGTTGATGTCTGAAATCAACCCAATCAATCACACCCTTCCCTTCATTGCTCCGCCCCCAAAACACACAAACACGCAACGCAAGAGTGGATGTCTCTTTATCATAGCTGAAACAAAGCAAAATAATGCTTAAAGTGAAGATGATGAACGGATGACAAGGATGAACAAAAAAAGAACATACAGTATACAAGCGTGTATACAAGCAAGAGTTTGTTGTTAGTCGCCGGCTGCACATTTGGGGCCTGTACCTTGAAGCCGGTTTATGTGGCTAGCCAGTTATGTTTCAGTTTAGTCTTCACCAAACCCTGGGTTTTAAGCACCATGAAAGCTCTCCATGGCTATCCTGCTGCGGGGCAGGTTATGTTCCAGGTAAGAGATCTCAAACTGAAACTGGACCAATCTACTGTGAGCAAAGTGACACATCTCTGATGCAGTAAAGCCACTCCCCCTGTTTCTACTCCAAATTAAAGGTCACTGCAAGACAACATCTTCTGGCTTTCTAATTTTGTATGGTTTAGATATTATTTATGTAATTATTATACCCTTAATCCATTATATATGTACAATTTTAGTTTATCAATTATTATTAAGCACATAGTTTAAATGAATAAAGTTAACATAGCCTAAATAAGATTTAGAATCAATAGATAAAGCTATAAAAATGACTACATGTGAGCTTAAATGTTCAATTCTCTCTATACCAACTTTATAAACTAACTATTACTTACACTAGTATTGCAAGATATTTTCTTGTAGTTGTCCTCTTTCATAGCTCTTTTCTTATATTTTTCAATCTCGTAATATTCTGCAGAAGAGCGAAGTGAATCTCAGTTTCACTGTTCCTCAGCATGTGATTGGCTGTTCTCTACTGATGTCACACCTATAAACTCCTAAACTCAGCTTCAAAGCCTGAGCTGACAGAAAAAGTTGATGATCAACGTCATGGTACCAACAAAGCTTGACTGGATTGGTTTGGTTTTGTCATCTCGGAACTAATCCTAACCCTGAGTTTGTTCAACTACCATCATGGAACAGGGCCCAGTGACAAACATTGACACTCAAAACTATCCTGTTACCAGTGTTGGGCAAGCTCCTTGGAAAAAATAGTGAGCTAAGCTAGCAGTTACTCTACATTAAATGTAGCTTCACTACACTGAAGCTACCACACTGGGAAATGTAGCAAGCAGCAATATGGCAAAAGTAGTTTAGACATACATCTAAGCTATTTTTTAAAAATTCATTTTTATATTGAACCAACTTAATTCCATGTCAATGCTATCTCAGTGATCAATAAAACCATCAGTCAAGCAGATAGGCAGGCATAATTTGTCAGTTCAATTGTTTATTCAACAACCAAACCAATTTGGCAACAAAAAACAAAACCATAACTATATAAAACCATACAACTATATAAAACTATAACAAAACCAGGTTTTGAGAGTGTGTGCATCTTTCCATTAAGTAAATTTCTCACGTGTCAGCCCAAGGATTGAAATTGGTATGTGATGTTATTTTTTTTTACTCCCATTTTAATGATTAAATTTTTGTAATCACATAGCATGTCTAATTAATTGAAATCATGAAACTTATATAATTTAACAATAATTTATTAAAGATTTAAAAAACAAATTTAATACATTTTTTTTTTCTTGATTGCATTTTAATGGTTTAATTAAATTGTAATAACCAATGATTTAAAATGTAATGATTTAAGCAGAACTTTCTTCAAAGGTTAAACCAACCTTTTATTTCGACGGGTTACCGTGTACTGTAGACCTTTGAGTCTCTCTCTGTGTTTTTATGATATGACGATAGTTTTTCTCAAATCAAGCTAAAATGCTGCTGAAGTGACTCTGTAGATGAAGTTCATGCATTCATGTCCTCATATAGACTGAAAACATCGCAAGCGTGCCTCAGTGTGTGTGTGGTAAATTAGTTAAACCGCGCGTCTGCGCCATTTATTCACACACGCAGAACATGCACGATTCCTATTTAAATAGTCTTTATGTGGTTTACTATTCACAGACACTAATCTATATCACGATTTTATTTAAGTTTAGTGACCTACTTTTCATCCAAGATCTGAGAAATTCCGTGAAATTCCGCGTTATAGTAGGTAAATTCCGTTTTTGGGTGATTCTTAGACTATGGGCACTTTTATGTTCTTTGGTCATATTTAAAAAAAAAAAAAAACATATAATTTCTTTCTTTGTCAAACTAACAATAAAACCACCTTAAATTTTTTTTAAGTTTTGCATTGCATTGCGGGAATGAAATCATATGGCCCTATGTTTCCCAATGCCAACCGCCGTAAAACATGAAAAGGAAGAGGAAGAAGAAGATTTGAGCTTGAGCTTTAGAGATGCTTGGGAAAATGTAGCTTGTGTGGACGCTACCGCACTACTTGATCAAAAAAAGAGCTTCGCTACTGAAAAGCTATTTGATTCAGAAAACAGCGACGCTACCACCACGCTACTGAGAAATGTAGTTAAATAGTAGCGCAACTACTTTTAGCGACGCTACTGCCCAACACTGCCTGTTGTTAGGCTACTATAGCTAACATTACAACAACAGCATATCTTGGTTCTGTGAAACATAGCAAAACCAATGTTACTCATGAATAGAGCAGAAACAGCGAACATTTTGTGTTCGTTTTCAGGATTTCCCCCTTCGGACTCTCCAGCGCTGGACAGCTTGGAAACCTAAAGCTCTTGCCTGATCATAAACCTTCTTTTTCCAGTGATATTCCTCAGAACTTTTCTTTTTTGTAATATCTCTCAGCCATCTGTCTTTACAGTCTTTCTTTAAATCTCCCTCTTGCTCACTCGCTCTTTTCCCTCATCATGTGTGGACACGCCCCCTAGTGCTGATTGGCTACAGTGTTGTGGCGCTCGGTCTGATCCACTTTCAATTTCTCAGAAATCACTTACTGCACCTTAACCCTTTAAAGTAAAGAAGTTAATTTTGGAATTATTATTAATATATTTTATCAGACAGCATTGAAGTCTTTGAGACTCCAAAGATAAGGGTGAAAAGTGAAGTCAGTCTCAGCAGAAGATTAATGAATAAATGAAAGGATTCCGTCATGATAGGCTACGTGTATGTGAACACATAAACTTTGTCTTTATGTGGTTATATGTTTTCCTTCACTGTTGTGTCACAGGTTTTATTTATTTATTTGATTTTGGCTCCACCTTGTGGTCTTTGTCGGAATGAACGTGACATCTTTGGGCAGTTCTAAATAAATAATTAAATAAATAACTGGTTACAGTATAAAAACATTTCCCCTAATATGGCTATATACATTTTGACCTAAAATGTTGTTTGTTGTTGGTACAATACAACTGTTTTCTGTGTAATGTTAATTGATAATTGTCATTCATTCCGTTAAATGTCAATATGATTGAGAGTTAAATACTTAATAACTAATAATGCTTAATAATAAATACTTAATAAATTAGATTTTAGGTGTATTTTTGATTATATTCATGGTTTTCATTGCCATTAACTTAGCATGCTAACAGGAATGCTCTTTTTATGCTCTGCATTCTTATTAAAGATAATAATAATAATAAAAAAGTCATCTTATTGTTCAAAGGTCATGAAAATATGTGAAATTGTCCTACCTGTGTCATGTCAGAAGGAGATAAAGGGCTCTTTGTTTTTTTCTACAATAGGCAAATATAAGCTATTGTTCCTTTGTGTCTCGGGGACGGATAACGCTTGTGAGCCTTAAGAAGGACAGAGTCCTCTCGTTTCATTTGCTTAATTACCTAATTAACACAACTCTAATTACTCCCTTTTTGAGCATGAGTGCATATTGAGAAGATGTTACATAACGTATAGTAATCCTCAATTAATTTGTTTTAGAGTGCCACTTTATCACAACAAGACCTAATCCACAAGGGCATCAGTCATGCCAAATCTACATGATGTCAATACGATCCGAACAAAATAGGCTTACTTTTATTTTCGTTTTGGGAAACACGCTACAACATGTCAGTCTTGAGAAAACGGCCTGGATTTTTCTGGAACCATCTGGAATATGTATTAAAGTTGTGTTTTATTATAGTGGTGACCTTTTAACCTTAACGGGGAATGTTATTTACTCTATACTACTATATAAAAGGTTAGAGAAATTCACATAGACAAATTATTTCAAAGTCAAATAAAGGTGTACAGATAAAATATAATGTGTTATTTTATAGTGTGGTGTCATCAGTAATAATGAGTCCATGCATTCATGACTGTACTAAGTTAATGAAATGAAATCAAAAAATCTATTTGACCTAAATAATTTGGATAAGCATTAAAAAGGTGAAAAGAAAGAGGCTAAATTAATTAATAAATTACATTTTTTAAGTATATTAAAGTAAAAAACTGTTCTTTTAATGTAATAATAGTTCATAATATGGTTTTACTGTATTTTTGATTAAATAAATGCAGCCTTGGTGAGCATAAGATACTTCTTTCGAAAGCATTTTTTTTATGTTTCCAAACTTTTGCATACTGTATCTTCATCTTTTAATGTTTTTTTTTTTCTTTTCTTTTTTTTTTGTAAGTCAGAAGATTTCTGTCTCTTTCTTGAAAGTATTCTTTGTTACTGGACACAAAGTAGAAAAATAAGTCAAAATGGAGTATTTCTCCATGAAGGGTGTGTCTGTGATGGATGTATCCGTCTCATGCCTGCAGGCGTGCAGTTTTTCTGGATAAGAATATAGGCCAGTGACGCCCCTTGACATTAGATTTCATACCATTAGTAATATGTCCTGGGACAAAGCATTGTAATGCATCTCCTTGTGCTCTGCAAATGTCAAAACAGTGTTTATGAGGTACATTTGATTTTTGGAGAATTCTTCAGATGACAAGAAATGTTATTCCAACAATCAATTTAATAAAATAGATTTTAAAATATATCTGAGAAATAAAGGTAGCTCTGGAATGTACATGTTTTGCTACAGGGTTATTATCGTTATCTAAAACTAAAAAATATATATATTTCTGTTAATTGAAACAAAGCTGAAATAAAATAAAATATAAATATTATTTGAAAAACTTAAACTAAATGAAAATTAGAAATTAGGAAGTAAGTTTAAGTTGAAGCACTAAAAGTATTAACTGAAATAAATCAAAACTAAAACTGAGATAAATAAATAACGCTACAGTAGATAGCAAAGTTATGAAATGAAAAGAATGACAAAAGCACACAACGAAATTAATTAAAATTAACTGGAAAACTCCAAATATAAAGCTAATTCAAAATATTAATAAACTATAATAAAAATAACAATGCCATATTCTAATTGGCTTGTCAGGTGATTGAAGTAAAAAAAAAAAAAAAAAGAGTCCCAGATTACTTATAATTCACTGGATAAATTATTTTATGATAAAAATTTAATTTTTCACTGAAATAATTTGAACTCACTTTCCACTGTTAATTAACTGAAATGAACTGTAATTACTTTCACTATAACTATTAATATTCTTTAGCAACCAATGTTTCCCTATGCATTTATTTTATGACAAAACTATAAATTTAGCTCCAAGTGTCTGCAGGAAACACAATATTCCAGAGGGTGGCGCTCTATATCCGTGAAACACCTCAACTTGGGCCCATAAAGCAACTCTTCTTTCAAAAATTACTGTGCATTTCAGTCCTTGATCAAGGACAGTCAGATCTCTCCCTTATTCCAAGATCTTAGATGAGTGCTGCTCACACTGAATGCTAACCGGCCTACCGAACTGACCAATGATTATAGCCTACTTTTTCTAAAACATTTTTTATCTAATTATATACGTTTATATAAGGTTTACTTCACACCTAACTCTGTTCCCTGCTCACTTTTGGGATTCCTCTTGACATTTATTTGTGGGTAGCTGATATGAAATACTTTTGGGTATGTATCTATATATAAAAGTATTTCATATCAGCAATATATATATATATAATTTATGTAGCCTATATATGTTTGAGTTGCAGTTTATACATGTATTATACTCTTATACATGCATTTACATTTTAATATAAAATATTTTGTGCTACCTTTATTTATTAGTTCCAGGAAACTTAAGTGAATATTGTAATATAGCATAGGCTAATATTATGAGAATTGTGAATTTAGTTATGCCTGGTTATAACCACTGTGTAGTTAATAGACATATGCTGATATTTAGACTTAAATCCCTCCACTCTCTGCACTTCCCTTCTTATGGGTTGTCCTTCTCCTGAACTTTCACCCCCCCACCTTGTCTTGCTTCACTGGACAATTTCGAGGAAAAGACAGACAGAAATTCTGCATTTACATCAGTTGCAACTACCAAACTAGCTAGCAAAATTGATTAGAATTATGTCAACCTTGAAAAAAGGTTACCCTATCGTCTATGTAACTCACGTAGCATATCTGGGACTTTTTTTTGACACACTTTTGTTTTGCAGCGCAAAGATCTGCAATGAATGTTGTTTACAGCAGGTGGATGTGGATATGACGTCACGGGCGTAGAACATCAAAAAATAACAACATCCAAATCCGCGATTCTCTCTCTTTTATGTGTGTGAGCAAAGGCGCAATAAACTGTAATAACATGCGAAGCAGCTCCGTGTAGAAAGGCGGCGTGAAACGGGCTCGAAACTGCGGCGTTGCTCCCAGTCCAGTGTTTGCAGCTGAAGTTAGTACCGCTGGCGGAGTGATATATTTGTTGGTTATTTACAGTGCGTTTAATAGCACGCGCTCATGGTATACAAGATCGCGTGAAGAGTTGAATTTGTTATCGTGCACAAATTTCCGTGTCTATCTCGTCCCTGTCAAACCCCGGTAAGTTCATTCACCTCCTGCATTCTGTAACATTTTAGGGCACAATATGGACACAGTTTGTCTTTGTTATCTAATTGTTGCCTTATTGTTTTTAAGCAATATTGGCGTAATGAGCAAATTAACACACAACATTATTGTTCGCGTGTATAATAACTACTGTCCGGGCGATGCATTTTATTTGTAGTCTTTAAGTACTTTTCAGAAGTTAGCTCTTTAGCTAGCAAGTTACGCTGTTCGTTTTTTTGTTTGTGTAAACAACATATATCGTTACATATGTGTGACAGCTCTGGTGTGACGTGGTGCGTAAAAACAAAGTTATTGAAATCGCGATTCGTTGCTATCGATGGCGTAAAAGTTTGCGAGCCGAGATTTCTTTCGGTGTTCAGTGCTGTATAGGGGGCTTTTCCCCACGTGTTCCCTCAACCACAAACAAACTTCTACTGGTGCATCTCTTCGTTTGGAGTTAAATATAACATTAACAGTGCAAAAGAAATCTGTTGAGAATATCGCGACAGTTTCCCCCGTGCATTAAAAAAAAGAAAAGCTCAGTGCAGTAACGTTACTTATCATCCGGTTGAGTTATGGAGTTCAGAGCAGAAGCGTTCAGAATTAAGTGTTCAGCAAGAGCAGGCTGTGTTTCAAAACCTAGTGAGTTGCCTAGTTAGACAGCATTTTGAGCATCATATGGGTTATGAACGTCCGAACGCGCCTGTGAGTACCATAAACGCTGTCATGTCTCAGGGTTTGAATTGGAGACACAGCCGAAGTGCAGCTCGAGTAAAATTGGTTTTCAACATCACTGTGTTGTAACAAGTGCTCGAGATAAATGTGCCTTAGCTCGTACTTTCTGAATGTGAACCACTCAACCGGTGGATAAATAGCCTACATTTAGGCTACTTAATAAAAGACAAAAGTTTGAAAAAGTGCAGGAAATAAACTTTTTAATCGTATGTAGCTGTCTTGGACTTCAACGCAATAAAAGTAGCTCTTTTCGTTTAGAAAAATGTCAGTTTAAATTTAATTATAATTAGCCTGAAATATTCCTCAAACAATACTATATTTGCTCCCACTAACGTTTTTTTTTTTTTTTTTTTTTTACTAAATATATATTTTAAATATTACATTCTGTTGTTTAAACATTCACAAATTAAATAAACAGAATATTTCTACATCATACTTACAATTATTTTACAGTGTTATATTTTATATTATTTATCTGTTTGCACACATACTCAATGGATCCAGATGTAAATCAGTAAGTGCAGATTTTTTATTTTGAAAGTGGAAAGTGGAAAATGCACTTTTTTTTGCATTTGTTTATGTATATTATTGTTATTATTATTATTAAAGGGCGTACGCTGAAATTACTAATCATTAATTGTATTATTTACCATTACCATTTTTTCCCCCTCATTGATTCTCATAAATGTAACTTTTGAACGTCTTTTCAAATCACACTTTTAAATGGGAAAGCAGCAGCTTTAGCACCCAGCGTTGGTAAGGCTCAGTTCTTTGGATTAGTCATTGTCTGAGGGAAGGAGAAGACGAAAAAAAAGAATGCTTTTTTTTTGGTAGGAGAAGTAAAGTAAACAGCCTCCAACAAGCGAACCTTGACAACCCAGATTAAGGAAAACACTGGAGATCAAACAGTGCTGCTGCTGGGCCGTTGTCATGAGCTGCCTGAGAGGGAGAGACAAAGAGAAGGGCAGAGAGAGAGAAACTGTTTGAACAGGCACTGGAGTTTGTGCTCACTTATGCAGAAATGGACCTCTGCAAACGCAGACTGACCCAGGATTAAAAGCCCTGGCTGAACTTTTCTATACAACTTTTCGGCCTTGATGCTCAACAGCAGGAGAGCCTGAGTTATTTCATCCGTTTCATGATGGGAGCACACTACTGTACTCACCAAGTACCTGTAGTAAAAAAATACAAATCTTATGCCTACATGCTGTATTTTCTTTCCCCATATATACTTTTTCAGATTCCAAAAATAGATTTGTGCGTAATGTTACTCTGTCATGGTATTACAGGAAAAGTGTGCTAATTTTTCATTCCAAAGCTAGTATTTTCAGATTTACTCGCAATCGTTCAGAAGATCATGATGAGTCAGATGTGTGTGGTGGTTACGGCACAGAAAGGTTTTTAACATCTTCACTGAGGTAAAGTGTATTTAAATGAACTGAAATCTGAGAATCGTAGAGGTTAAAGACAGCTCGCCGAATAATGCTTGAAGTTGTGATGTCTGAATTATAACATGGGAAAGAGGTTGCTGCGTCCCGTGTCTTGCTGTGTGTTCGGGCAGCTGTTGCGTCTCTTTAGCGTGTGGCTTTCATGCTGGGTTGCCTGGCTAGAGAAGCCAGGCCGTTGGCCAGTCGCTGGACGGCTTAGGCTGAGGATGCAGCCAGGGTCTTGTTTCTATGGCAACTCTGAACGCTGTCAGCGTGCAGCGATAAGTTTTTTTTTTTTATATAAGTTAATTATAGCTTGTTGTTGTTGTCACCTCAAAGTCACACTGAGGAATCCAGGTACTTTATCATTTGTGTACTTGCAGGCAGTTGAAAATTATACAAGTGGACTGGAAGTTGCCACTTTTTTTCATTTTTAAATATCTCACCTAATGAATGCAAATAAGTTTTCGGGTGAAAATGTGATGAATCTTTTCTTTCTTTCTTTCTTTCTTTCTTTCTTTCTTTCTTTCTTTCTTTCTTTCTTTCTTTCTTTCTTTCTTTCTTTCTTTCTTTCTTTCTTTCTTTCTTTCTTTCTTTCTTTCTTTCTTTCTTTCATTTTCTTTCTTTCTTTCTTTCTTTCTTTCTTTCTTTCTTTCTTTCTTTCTTTTTTCTTTCTCTTTTTTCTTTCTCTCTCTTCTTTCTTTCTTTCTTTCTTTCTTTCTTTCTTTCTTTCTTTCTTTCTTTCTTTCTTTCTTTCTTTCTTTCTTTCTTTCTTTCTTTCTTTCTTTCTTTCTTTCTTTCTTTCTTTCTTTCTTTCTTTCTTTCTTTCTTTCTTTTTTCTTTCTCTTCTTTCTTTCTTTCTTTCTTTCTTTCTTTCTTTCTTTCTTTCTTTCTTTCTTTCTTTCTTTCTTTCTTTCTTTCTTTCTTTCTTTCTTTCTTTCACTATATACCAGTCAAAATGTTGAACACATTTATTTATTTACTTGTTAACATGTTGGAATAATAGTAAAATCATTAAAAAATATAATAATAAATATAAATATCACTAATGGAAGTATGAGATTGTAAGTGACAATTTAATTTATTTTTAATTGTATAAGAATCATCAAAATCGCCACCCGTGTCTAGATTTCAACTGAGGTGCCATCTGGGATGCTTTTTAAATGGTATTTAAGGTTTATCTATTTATCCAGGACATTTGACAGCTGCTTTTCCTTCAGTATTCATACCAACTAATGGAATTATTTTCATATTTAGCACATAATCACATATATCTGCCAAAGTATTTTTTTTTTCCCAAAAATGTAAGCATGAGCCTTTAGATCAAATGTTTTTAAGATGATGTGAAACTTAAATTCATTCACTTCTGTCCAAATGTATGACTGGTAGTGTATTTATATTCAAAACAAGGTACTAAAATTGAATGAAAAGAGTTTGAATCAATGCAAAAATGTTTTAGTGATCAATGTACAGTAAAGAGGTCACTGATTTGTTAACATCGAAATTGTTGACTTCTAGCTATAGTCATCTTGTATGTCCTTTTATTGGATTGTAAATCCAAATGGATCGGATTAGAGGTTGGATTAAATGTTGAAATGGTGTGATACTCACAAGTCCCTTTATGTCAGCTGTGAAGTTGACAGCTGAGCTGGGATCAGCTCGTTGGATCAGTTTCTCACTGATCTAGACCCGAAGAGCTGAAGAGCAGCAGCCTGAACCTCTGAATCCTTAAGCAATATAGATGCTGCTCTTTCCAGGAATTCGAATCATTGCATTTGTTGACATTTATGTCATGCATAATGTGCAAGAATTCTTTCCAGCATTCTTTCTGTGCAAAAATTGGCATTGATATTGATAGCTCAGAAAGAAACAGCTGGAAAAGCTACGGCATGCAAGAACTGCATACAGTGGTTTTCATTTCTTGTGTGAATTTTTTTATTTCTTTTTTTAAATCTGCTGTAATATACAAGAGTTCTGCTCGATTGGTTTACCCAGTAGTTCAGAATCAGATTTTTACCCATAAAAATGAATTAATTAGATACATTTAATTCATTTTAGGTTTAATATATTTTTATTATTCTTATATCTACATTTTTTTTTTAAATAAAATTAGTTGGGGATGGGCGATATGACCAAACTCTTATATCTCGATATGAGTCATTTTATTTTACAATAATGATTTATGACAGTATAGTTATTTTTGCTTCTGATATCGAAAGTTGATATTTCATAAATCTCATCACCAATCACAAAAAAACTAATACTAGCCTAACTAACATAAGTACAAATTTAAATAAAAAATGAAAACTCAAGCTCATTGAAAATTAAATAAACAGTGATAAAATAGGATCAAAGAAACTAATATAAAACAAAGATACAAATGAAGTAGACCTACCTGAAAAACTGCTAGCACTAGATACAGCAGGTCTATAAAAATACTACACAAATTGTGTAATCAAATGTACAAAAATCACTACATTGTCTTCACTGTGTAAATTAAATATACATTTATATACAGGACTCCCTGGAAGAAGAGATTTTATATCTCAATGGGACTATCCTGGCAAAGTAAAGGATAAATAATAAATAAATGTATTCTTATTAAAGTTACAAAAGTGATTCTGTCAAGAGCAATGAATTTGTTTGATTAAAGTTAATGGCATAGACGGCATCAGATATATTAGGCTGCTGTCACTTTAAGACCGAATGCACTGATCTAAAATACTGATAAACATTAGGGTGACCACCTGGTTATTGCTTCAACACGATCTCATGAAAGTGCGTAT
Organism: Scardinius erythrophthalmus; assembly: GCF_964197995.2. Lineage (NCBI taxonomy): Eukaryota > Metazoa > Chordata > Actinopteri > Cypriniformes > Leuciscidae > Scardinius > Scardinius erythrophthalmus. The sequence goes on from NC_138232.1 coordinate 9,336,350, forward strand.
CTATAGCACCAATGATATTTCTCGTATCATTTATACGGCAAAACGAGTTTTTGCGCTGTAAACCCCTTGGGTAGGATTAGGGATGAGGAGGGCGTGCATATTACACGCCATAAAGTGCGTATCATATGCACGTGAAAACGTTTCGGTTACTCACGTAACCTCTGTTCTCTCTAGAAGAGGGAACGAGTATTGCGTAGTTGCTTACGCTACGGGAAAGCCTTTCTTTCTCGAGATACTGAAGCCAAAAATTATCCTTAATTTTTATAATCTTGTCAACGCAGTGCGGCAGCCTGCAGACCTAGGGCAAGCTTACTAGCGTGCCCATTGGCTGCCCTGCGGCAACTGCAGCAGCCTACCGCTGAGCCCTTGGCGTGACGTCACGACCAATGAGCGCGCTTGGCGCGCTTAATGCGTCACAGCCCGCGAAAAGGGGTGTGGCTTAGCGTATATAAACAGGGCTCGGAGGCTGCTTCTCTGGTTTCTGTCGCATGAAGCGAAATGAGCTCGTGGTGCGAGCACGGCGGGCTACGCAATACTCGTTCCCTCTTCTAGAGAGAACAGAGGTTACGTGAGTAACCGAAACGTTCTCTTACGAGAGGTTCTCTCGTATTGCGTAGTTGCTTACGCTACGGGAACGCCCTTGTCAACGCCGTGCGCGCCCAGCATCCACTGAATGAGTCCCAGGGAGAGCCCGGGGAACGTGACAGCAGAGAGCCGGGCGGCCCGAAGAGGGCTAGCGCCGTACATAAGCACACACTAGGGGGTTAGGAGCGGCATGGCCGGTCCGAACTGACAATTCCCTGCATAGTGCAGCTCAACCAGTAGAGCTAAATCACACAACGTAGCCCGCGCACAGATAGTGGGCTGGCATACGCGAGACTTAGACTGATAACACTTTCGCCTGCAAGGCGGGAACATCCAGGCTGTAAAACCTAACAAATGTGGAGGGGGAGGCCCAGCCAGCCGCTGCACAAATGTCATGAATGGGAATCCCGCTGGACCACGCCCACGACGAGGCCATGCCTCTGGTGGAGTGAGCTTGAATGCCCAATGGGCACTGCAGGTCTTTAGACGCATAAGCAGCAGCAATAGCGTCCACTATCCATCTGGACAGGCTGTGTTTCGAGGCGGCGAGACCCTTGGTGCGCCCGCCAAACGAAACAAAGAGCTGTTCCACCACTCGTTTGACTGAAGACAGTGCTATCAGAAAAACGGTTTTGAGCGTGAGGTATTTCATATCCACAGTTTCCAAGGGTTCGAAGGGATGCGCTTTCAGGGCCTCCAAGACCAGTGAAAGATCCCACATAGGAACCGAGGGGGGTCGCGGGGGGTTCATCCTCCTGGCTCCTCTAAGGAAGCGGATGACGAACTCGTTCCTTCCTAATGCGCGGCCCAGCTCTGAACAGAGAGCGCTGAAATGGCCGTGACATAGACTTTGAGCGTGGAGGGGGACCTGCCCGCGTCCAGTAACTCTTGAAGGAAACACAGTACTCGCGATACCCCACATGTCTGTGGATCGAGCCCCTTAGCAGTGCACCATCTGTTAAACACTGACCATTTCGACATGTAGAGCCGCCTCGTAGAGGGGGCTCTAGATTGTATGATCGTGTTCATGACCCCGTCTGGCAGATCAGCGTGTAATCGTTGAGGCTCCACGCATGCAGAGACAGCGCTCTGGATGGGGATGCCATATCGAGCCGCGGGCTTGAGAGAAAAGGTCTCTCTTCACCGGTATCGGCCAGGGGGCTGAGTCTGCCAGCTGTATTAGATCCGGGAACCAAGCTTGGTTCTCCCAGTATGGGGCTAAGAGGAGCACTGTGTGGCGCGCTTCCCTGATTCTCTTGATGACCTGAGGCAGCAGAGAGACCGGGGGAAAAGCATACAGCGGGCCGCTGGGCCGGGTCTGGGCCAGCGCGTCCTCGTTCTTCGAGAAGAACTCTGGGCAATGAGCGTTGTCTTTTGACGCAAAAAGGTCGACTTTCGCTTACCGAAACGGCGCCACAGTGACTGGACTGTTTGGGGGTGTTGAGACCACTCCCCAGGGGGAACGCTGTCCCTGGACAGTCTGTCGGGGCCCTCGTTCAGGTGGCCAGGCACATGCGCGGCTCTCAGCGAGCGCAGAGAGTGCTGAGCCCACACGAGGAGGCGTTCCGCCAGGGTGCAGAGCGTCTGATCTGACACCGCCCTGGCGATTCACATAGGCCACTACCGATGTATTGTCCGTGCGGACTAGAACATGGTGACCGTGGAGGAATGGGAGGAAGTGTTTGAGAGCTTTCTCAACCGCGAGCATCTCTAGACAGTTTATGTGTAGGAGATTCTCCTGGTCTGACCAGCGGCCATAGACCGGTCTGCCTTCGAAGAGCGCTCCCCAATCTAGGTTGGAAGCGTCTGTCGAGACAACTTTCCGGTGTGAAATCACTCCCATAGTCACTCCTGTGTGATACCATTCGGCTGCCAGCCAGGGCTGCAGGGCTGAAAAGCAGCTCTGATTCACTCTGACTCGCAAGCCGCCGGCCGCCCAGGCTCGGTGGGGCACGCGCGCTTTCAGCCAGCGTTGAAGCGGGCGCATGCGCAGTAAGCCCAGCTGGAGCGCTGCTGCAGCTGAGGCAATATGCCCCAGGATACGCTGGAATGTCCTCAGCGGAACCCGGCTGCCTATTTGGAGGAATGCGGCGAGGAGGCGGATGCGGCGCGCGCGCTGCTCCAACAGTCTGGCCGTCATAGCCACCGAGTCCAGTTCTATTCCAAGAAGGAAATTGACTGACGGGGCGATAGCGAGCTCTTGGTCCAGTGACCGAGAGACCCAGATCCTCCAGATGGCTGAGAAGCGCTGTTCCGTGAGACACAAGTTCCGTCTCTGACAGCGCTAGAATAAGCCAATCGTCCAGATAATTCAGTATTCGCATTCCCTGTTTTCTCAGGGGAGCGAGAGCCGTGTCCATGCATTTCGTAATGTACAGGGTGCCAAAGACAGGCCGAAGGGCAGGATTGTGTACTGATATACTCGACCGTTGAAGGCGAATCTCAAGAATGGCCTGTGACGGGGAGTTATCTGGATCTGAAAATATGCGTCTTTTAGATCGAGAGAGATAAACCAGTCTCCTGGGCAAATCTGCGCGAGGATTTTTCTGGTTGTGATCATTTTGAACGGCCGTCTCATGAGGGCTTTGTTCAGATGTCTCAGATCTAAAATAGGTCTTAACGCTCCGTCCTTCTTGGGTACGAGGAAGTAGCGGCTGTAAAGGCTCGACTCGCTTAGAGAAGGATGAACCTGTTCTATAGCCCTTTTGCGCAGTAGCTTCGCTATTTCGGCTTGAAGCAGGTGCGCAGCTTCTGAACTCACTTTCGTCTCCGTCTGTGCTAGAAAGCGCGGAGGGCGACGAGCGAATTGAAGCGAATAGCCGTGTTTTATAGTACTCAGCACCCATTCTGACGCGCCCTGAATAGCTTCCCATGCTTCCGCATGCATAGCTAGGGGTCGAATGGTCTCTGGGTTCAGATCGCCGCGCTGCGCGGGATTGGGGAACCTGTATCAGAGAGGATGGAGCGGCGTGCGCGCCGCTGGTGCTCGAACACGGGGGCTGGTAAACAGTATTGGCCGGCTGTACAGCGTTCGGTAGCTCGGTCCCAGAGGATGGAGCGCGATTTGCTGACAAACACCCCTGGCGCGAAAGCGGCGTGGGGATTGTAATGTCTAAAAGTGAGTGCGCGTGCACCTGAGCGGGCGCAGAGTTTACACTTATGACACGGCCAGAGTTTGGGAGCTTAGAGGGTGTGCGACCCGAGGTAACTGAATGGCAGAGCGAGCAGCGGGTAGGTGTGAGCACAAAGTTGTGGGCACATTTACTACACTTAGTACTCGAGCGGCTTGTGTCCGCTTTATGAGAGAGCGCTCTATGCGCGTTACCATGGGGACCATGTTTGTGTGAAGCAGTGAGCACATGGGAGTGGGCACATTTTCTACACTTATAACACCCTCGGCTTGAGCCGCTGTTGCCCGGGGTAACCGAGTGGCAGAGCGAGTTACAGGTAGATGTGAGCACAGAGTTGTGGGCACATTTACTACACTTATTACTCGAGCGGCGTGTGACCGCTTTATGAGAGAGCGCTCTGAGCGCGTTACCATGGGGACCGTGTTTGTGTGTAGCAGTGAGCACATGGGAGTGGGCACATTTTCTACACTTGTAACACCATCGGCGTTATAGAGCAAATGCTTTGATGGCTCATATGTTTAGACGCTCATAAATACTCAAGCACCATCCTGTGAGATGCGGGTTCGCTTTCTGTATGTAAGAAAGCTGGCCGCGAGCTCGGAGAAGACAGCAGAAAAAATATTTTCTGCCGCCAGAGCCGGATTTGAACACGGTTCTCCAGTGCAGAAGCGTAAAATTCTGCCACTGAGCCACAGGGGCACACATGAGCTTCCAGTTGGTGCGAGCATATGACCGAGCGTCGTGTTTCGGCGTTTGTTTGCAGGCGCGCGTGTATTAAAACAGGCCCGTTTACTGCAGCATTAGTATTTCCAGCCGCCTAACTTAGAGGGGACTGAGAAATATGTATCCCGTGAGATGCGGGTTTGCTTTCTGTATGTAAGAAAGCTGGCCGCGAGCTCGGAGAAGCAAGCAGAAAAAAGTTTTTTTCTGCTGCCAGAGCCGGATTCGAACACGGGTCTCTGATGCGGAAGCCTAATGTTCTGCCACTGAGCCACAGGGGCACACATGAGCTTCCGGTCAGTGCGAGCATATGACCGAGCGTCGTGTTTCGTTTCGGCGTTTGTTTGCAGGCGCGCGTGTATTAAAACAGGCCCGTTTACTGCAGTATTAGTATTTCCAGCCGCCTGAACTTAGAGGGGACTGAGAAATATGTATCCCGTGAGATGCGGGTTTGCTTTCTGTATGTAAGAAAGCTGGCCGCGAGCTCGAGAGAAGCAAGCAGAAAAAAGTTTTTTTCTGCTGCCAGAGCCGGATTCGAACACGGGTCTCTGGTGTGGAACTCTGATGTTCTGCCACTGAGCCACAGGGGCACACATGAGCTTCCAGTCAGTGCGAGCATATGACCGAGCGTTTGTTTGCAGGCGCGCGTGTATTACAACAGGCTCGTTTACTGCAATAATAGTATTTCCAGCCGCCTGAACTTAGAGGGGACTGAGAAATATGCGAGGATTGGAGGAAGTCCGGCCTAAGCGGGACGAAAACACTCTCTCTTCCTCCTTTCGCCGGTGCTCGTGACGTCCGCTCTGATATCCCTTGAGAACGGCGCAGTTGCGCGGCTCGAACAAAGGGAGAGAGAGCGGGAAGATGTCATTATGTGCTGTGACATCGTTTGTTTGCAGGCGTGCGTGTATAACAGGCTCGTTTACTGCAATATAGATATTTCTAGTCGCCTGAGCTAGGAGGGGACTGAGAAATGTGTGAGAAACGGAGGTGGCCGGAGAGTGACGCGCGCGACCGAGACGCGGGGTAGCTTTCTTATAACGTAAAGGAAGCCAGCCCATGACCGTCTACTTCTGACATCCCTTGTGAGCGGCGCCTTGCGCGGCTCGAACAGAGGGGGAGAGGGCGTGCGTCATCCGGGGGGGGGGGGGAGCTTCCTTGTAACGTAAAGGAAGCTATAGCCCGTGACCGTCCGTTCTGACATCCCTTGTGAGCGGCGCCGTTTGCGCGGCTTGACAGAGGGGAGTAACCAGCTGGTCTGCTTCATCCCCTGAGGCGACGGCAGTGCGGGCAGAGGCCGGCCGCTGCGCGTCGGTGAAGGGCGGGGGAGAAGGAGAGAGCGAGGCTCGCGGGAGGGGCTCCGGCGAGCGCTCAGCTATAACCACCGGCTCGGAAGGCCTTTGAGAGCGGCGTTTTTTCTTACGCGGCCCGGAAGAGGCAGCCGGAGAAGGTGGAGGATCGTGAAACATGGCGAGTCGAGCCCGCAGGGTCGACATCGGCAAGTCCTCACACTGTTCGCAGCCGCCCGTGAAGGGCGCGGGCTGCGTGGTCGAAACCCAGGCAGAGAGCGCAGATCACGTGGCGGTCTCCGTCGCTGAGCGCGGCTCTGCACGAGCCACAGGATGAGCGAGGCATTTGCAACAACGCCTCGCGCTCTTTTAGATGCAAAGTGTGTCGCGGGGCGAACACACAAACACATACAACACAGAGCAGTAAAAGGATATATTCGCCGGATAGCGAAGCAGGCAGGGAAAGCTGAAGGTGGCGAAGGCGGCCGGCGTCCTCAGGCTGAGATCCTCGGCGTGCTGGTCGCTTGATTCGACGGCGGCTTCCTCAGAGAGCAGCGATGCGTAGAGCTTCGCTGAAAAGACAGAAACCAGAGAAGCAGCCTCCGAGCCCTGTTTATATACGCTAAGCCACACCCCTTTTCGCGGGCTGTGACGCATTAAGCGCGCCAAGCGCGCTCATTGGTCGTGACGTCACGCCAAGGGCTCAGCGGTAGGCTGCTGCAGTTGCCGCAGGGCAGCCAATGGGCACGCTAGTAAGCTTGCCCTAGGTCTGCAGGCTGCCGCACTGCGTTGACAAGATTATAAAAATTAAGGATAATTTTTGGCTTCAGTATCTCGAGAAAGAAAGGCTTTCCCGTAGCGTAAGCAACTACGCAATACGAGAGAACCTCTCGTAAGAGAACTCATTTTGGCGTATACAGGGCTTGAATTTCGGTGCGGGATTGCGGGTATTGCGCATATTTTTTATCATTCCCGCAGGTCTCCCATTTATAATGCGGGAAATTCCCGCAAACATTGATTCACTTTAGCATGTAGGTTCAGGTTGTATTAGTAAATTAATCCACGCAGATGGAAAATCAAATCAGTCATTTTAAAACTGTCTGCGAGACGCAATTTCACAAACAGCGTGAGTGATTCAGCGGCGCTGCGTCTTCTATCTCGCGTCTCTCAAAATGGGTTGCACAATGCAATCGTTAAAGGGATAGTTCACTTTGAAATTAATTTTTGATATGTTTTAGCTTACCTCAAGGGCATCCAAGATGTAGGTGTCTTTGTTTCCGCAGTAGTTTCAATTTTGATATTTTTAGGTCAAACCGTTCTTGTCTGTCAGTCATATAATGCAGGTCGATGGTCACTGTCTCAAAACACAAGCACAGAGTCCAAATTAAAACAATTCCCCATCGTCCAAATGAAACAATTCCCCATCATAAGTACACATTGATGGCCTAAGACACGAAACGAGCGGTTTGTGTGAGAAAACGAACAGTATTTATATCGTTTTTAGCTCTTGAAAACAGCACACGTCCAAATGGTCTGACGGCGCGGGCGGGTATAGATATATTCATAGATGTCGCCTTGGCTACGGTTTCGTTCCAATGAACTGCAGTAGCGAAGGCGACATCTAGTGTATACATCTATACCCGCATAGATATATACACTAGATGTCGCTTTGCTACGGTTTCGTTCCAATGAACTGCAGTAGCCAAGGCGACATCTACGTATACATCTATACCCGCCTGCGCCGTCAGACCATTTGGACGTGTGCTGTTTTCAAGAGGTAAAAACGATATAAATACTGTTCGTTTTCTCACACAAACCGCTCGTTTTGTGTCTTAGGCCATCAATGTGTACTTATGATGGGGAATTGTTTCATTTGGACGATGGGGAATTGTTTTAATTTGGACTCTGTGCTTGTGTTTTGAGACAGTGACCACAGACCTGCATTATATGACTGACAGACAAGAACGGTTTGACCTAAAAATATCAAAATTGAAACTACTGCGGAAAAAAAGACACCTACATCTTGGATGCCCTTGAGGTAAGCTAAAACATATCAAAAATTAATTTCAAAGTGAACTATCCCTTTAAGCGCGCAGCAGGCGGCGGAAATACACTCTCGCGTTTCGGGAGTCGATCGGGCCAGCATTGCATCACGAGTAACTAAAGTTTACCATTTGCACGTCTTTTCAAGTCTCACCAGTTTAAACAGTCACGCGATTTTAAACTCTTCGGTACTTGCGCGCTGTCTGAGAGATGCTTTTTTCTCTGCACACATACATAGAGTAAAGCAGCCTCACAAACAGCTTGCGGGTAACAAAAGTTATTTTTCGTGGATTATAAATCGCTTTAACAGTCAAAAACATAAGAAAATGATGTCAATTTCGGTCTTGGAGAGTATCCTCTAATCTAAACACAGTCGGTTATGTCTTAAAGGGATAGTTCACTTTGAAATTAATTTTTGATATGTTTTAGCTTACCTCAAGGGCATCCAAGATGTAGGTGTCTTTGTTTCCGCAGTAGTTTCAATTTTGATATTTTAGGTCAAACCGTTCTTGTCTGTCAGTCATATAATGCAGGTCTATGGACACTGTCTCAAAACACAAGCACAGAGTCCAAATTAAAACAATTCCCCATCGTCCAAATTAAACAATTCCCCATCGTAAGTACACATTGATGGCCTAAGACACGAAACGAGCGGTTAGTGTGAGAAAACGAACAGTATTTATATCGTTGTTATCTCTTGAAAACAGCACACGTCTAAATGATCTGACGGTGCGGGCGGGTATAGATGTATATACATAGATGTCGCCTTGGCTACTGCAGTTCATTGGAACGAAACCGTAGCCAAGCGACATCTAGTGTATATATCTATACCCGCCCGCAAGCGGGTATAGATGTATACACTAGACGTCGCCTTTGCTACTGCAGTTCATTGGAACGAAACCGTAGCCAAGGCGACATCTATGAATATATCTATACCCGCCCGCGCCGTCAGATCATTTGGACGTGTGCTGTGTTACAAGAGGTAAAAACGATATAAATACTGTTCATTTTCTCACACAAACCGCTCGTTTCGTGTCTTAGGCCATCAATGTGTACTTACGATGGGGAATTGTTTAATTTGGACGATGGGGAATTGTTTTAATTTGGACTCTGTGCTTGTGTTTTGATACAGTGACCATCGACCTGCATTATATGACTGACAGACAAGAACGGTTTGACCTAAAAATATCAAAATTGAAACTACTGCGGAAAAAAAGACACCTACATCTTGGATGCCCTTGAGGTAAGCTAAAACATACCAAAATTTATTTTCAAAGTGAACTATCCCTTTAAATAAGCATAAATCGCACGTGACCGTATAATGAAAACAGGATCCGTGCACTAGCTCTTAAAGGGACAGCAGCCATATGTGTCTGTCATTAATTTGTTTGTCAAAACAACAAAACATAGCTTTCATTTTAAGGAATCAGGATTAATAGCCTATGAATTTAATTTAGTCAGGACTAAAATACTACCCAGTGTTATTTTACATTTGATTAGGCTACTTTATTCAGTCTCTGTAGTATTTCTGAATAGCCTACTAGTTTTAGACCTAAGCAAAAACTTTTCTCTTTATTTCTCTTTATTGATATCTTTATTCTATTGTATTTATTTGTGCTACTTTTTTCAATTTAATTCAAAGATTGAAATCAAGCTTCCTTGAGTTGTGTAAATTCTTAAGAACAAAATGACCCCATTGTAAAAATGCAATGAGTAGGCTAAGCATACATTTAGGCGAGATAAATGTAATTAAAAAAAAAAGTCTAAACTCCCCCCTCAAATTAAAAATTCCCCCCCATAAGAATCACCTAAGGGGGGATTTCCCCCCCATTTTCCAAAATGAAATTCAGGCCCTGGTATAAATGATACGAGAAATATCATTCGTGCTATAGATACGCACTTTCATGAGATCGGGCTTTATTGCTCTGTTGCAGGACAGTTGTGATTTTGTGCAATTTGTGGGAAATGTGTGTGAGATAAATGTACTACTATTATACTATGTAATTGATTTTTATTAGTTGGAAAGACTATTTGGAATCATATTGAATGATAACGTATTAAATCGTCAATAAGCTTTGTTAATTGTGACCGGTTCTGTGACTGGGACTCAATTTGCCCAGGTTCAATTGATACTACTAAATACAGTAGTCAACATTTGAAGTGAATCAAAACAGTTCATCAAAGTTGTCCTAAGACAAGAACGGGCATTGTTTCAAATTCATGTATAACTTTGAAAGTTTTTGATCCACTTCAAATGTTGACTACTGTACAGGGCTGCACGATTATGACAAAAATCATAATTGTCGATTATTCCCTTGAATTGTAATCAATTATGATTACCACAATTTACATTGAATGATGTTTTGAATAGTTTGGCCATGGGACCCACATTTCCCCATGGTCATCAAGCCGCGACCCACCTTTTTAGGAATTATATAGGCCTATAATACACTTGTTTACACAAAAATTGTTGACAAACACAAGTTGGCTACTGTCCCCCTTTACTTAATATACAAATAAATTGTAACAATATGACCAATAGGCTACTGATAAATAAACAGTAGGCCTACGAGTTTAAGATATTTAAATAGCAGTCCCAAACTAGTTTTTGTTAATACAATCTTGGTATGAGCCACCGTCATTTAAAAATATACAAAATAACCAATAAGTAGCATTATGGGGTTATGGAAACAACAGTTACCATGGTGATACACAATACTTACATGGACTGTTAAAGTGAGTGCAGGCTACGAGCTGACAGGACATGAAATTTTGTTTTTCTGAGGTGAGAGACTTTATTTGTATCAAGTTATGAAAATAACTGTAGAATAATGACACTGACATATAGCCTGACAACATCTCATCTGACTGCAGACACTGAATCTAGACAACGCGTGTTTTTTTCTCATTTAAAACGTAACGACGTTGCATGCTTGTAGTTTATTTTGCGCTGTATATAAAATTAAGCGATATACAGCGCGCTCCACCGCATTTGCACGTGCAATTGAAGAGTGCACGCTACTGCAGTTTAGCGGCTGACAGGACAGGAAAGTCCGTTTTCCTGAGAAACTTTTTATTTCAGCATACGTCTCTGGTAGTTCCTATTGTGCTGGGTTCTCTGAAGTAGTCGTGGTTGCCTCTCATAAGGTAACATGCTCAAAACACACCACGCAGAATAATGTAAGCGGCTTTTTTTTTTTTTATCGCGGTTTTGAACGATTAACGTTACGTAATCGTGGCATCCATAATCGTAATCGTAATCGCGATTAGAAATTCGATTAATTGTGCAGCCCTACTACTGCATAATGAACTGAAAACCAGGCTATAGGAAAAAAATCACATTTTATACTAAAATAAATTTCCTTAAAGTTGACATGAAATCAAAATTGACCCTATTTACTTTGTCAGCGCATATTACTACTAGTGTTGTGGTGAACAATTAATATGTGCAAGAAGTTAATACACAGAAAAAAATTGTTTGCCGTGGTAATCTTTAATCAAAATCTGAAAAGTTACTTCCAGTCTGGAATTGCGTCAGTTTTCTGATGACGTCAGTTTCACGGCTTGGGTTGAAAACATAGACTGGTTGAAAACGCTTTAACCACTCCCCTTAAACCGTTAGTCTGCTATGAGCGAGAGATGGAGAGGAGGAGCGCTAAAGTAAAACCATGCCCTCTGTTCAATATTCCGTTTCACTTGTAAATACATCACAACACTGGAGAAAAGTCGTTTCAACCCAACTTAAAGTTTGTCTCGACAAACTTTTTAATCTAGTTTTCCTTTATTAGACTATGGAAACAATAAATGTCTTTACCAGATTCAGTTCATCTTGAAACTTTGTTTTTGTTGGATCTGGGCAGGTTGAATCTGGATGTTATGCAGTACGAGTCTAGAAGCAGTCCTGGCTGTCGTAGCCATAGATATCATATAAAGGCTAGATGTCTCGTCCGCGCTGCTGGCCAATGGAGGTCGACGTCCGCACACGGCGGCCATCTTACCACAGGGTGCTCGCTCACTCGTAACATGGTGCATGTACTTTTAAATAACCATAACTTGCTCAATTTTCTACCGATTTTCAAACGGTTTGGTTTGTTATAAACGTCAGAGATGTAGCTATGAAACTGCATACATATGAAAAATTATACAAATGGACTTCCATATGAAAGAATTATAGCCACGGTAATGACGTTTGTAAGAAACCAAACCGTTTGTAAATCCGTCAAGATTTCACCGAGATAAGAGGATTTGTGTGCGTGCTGATCACTCACCTTAATTCACAGAGCCCTGTGGTAAGATGGCCGCCGGTGATGCCGGAAGTGACTCCGCCTTAAGACATCTAGCCTTTATATGATATCTATGGTCGTAGCTATATTTATGAGATTTGATGTCGTCTACACTGGTTCCTTTTCTTCGCCTATGCAGTCGTCATCAGCAGAAATATACATAGATGTCTCATTAGTGGCTTTTTCTATGGCCTGCTATACGTAAGCCATCCGCCATATTGGAACAGTCAAGATATTGGAACTCTAGCTACAACTGTAAAATGCGGGACAGGTGGTCACCCTAAGACACAAGTGTTTTCTTTCTCAACTGTTTGCTTTCACTTAAGAACTAAATGACGGTGTTTACAAGGTTACTCACAAAGACGGGCATTTTGGCACATACGTGTGTTTATTTGACCATTCAAGCCCAATAAGGCACCAAAAATAATTCAGTTTATGTGCCAGCATTTCAGGTGCGTGCGCTCTGAAACGGTCTTGTCCGTTATACCAGTTGAGTCCCTTTTTTGCTGCTTATTGCGCTTGAACGGTTGAAAATCAATGGTTTTTAAACCGTAAGGCTTAAAAACAGATTCAAATAATACGCTTTCATGACGGTGCAGCACGGTAACATCACCTGAGCTTAACCGCGATAGTCCAAAATCTCTACCGGTTGACACATTTCTTTTTTCAAGATAATTTTTTTTTTTTCACATTGTAGAAATTAAAATGTGTTTGTTTACAATGCATAAAAAACATGCACATGATCAAAAGATGTAAGACATGCACAAGTACAAAAACTCTGAGCCATATGCTTTAACATGAACTCAGCTGGCTATGGAGACCTTCACACCAGTTTTCATACCGAGTCGGTTCAGAAATTACACATCATAACCTCTCTTGCACTTCTGAAATCAGAGCAGTGTTGCTGCACTAAATAACAGAAATGTATATGATAAATCTAAACTTCACTGATTGCCTTATCATGACACGTTAGACATTCAAAACCTTTTCACATTGTTGGCTCTTGACTTTGGTATGATCTCAGATCCATACTTCACGGCCAGTAGTTCAGATTTGCTCCAAAGCAAACATGATGAATAGATATTATTAAAGACATGTTAGAAAATAAATATTTAGATTTATATGTATTCTTTTATATTTTATGAATATATATAATGTTTAATTTTAATAATAATAATATATTATTATTATTATTATTATTATTATTATTATTATTATTATTTATTTTAATCACTTGCCAAGCCATCAGAGTAACAAGTTCTGAAAATTATTTACAATGCCTGAAGAATACTTTCAAAACTTATTCAAAAATATTTCAATTTTTTTTGGAAAAGGATAGAGTAGATGCCGATATTGTTGACTGGTAATTAATGTGCGTTTTGTCTCAGCCTTTGAGACGTTTTGTCTCTGTTTAGGTGTTTGTTAAAGGGACATCGTTTAAGTGCCCTCCAAGGGAATCGAGTTTTTCCTCCCTCTCAATAGCAGCATGCTCTCAATTAGAGTATGTTTAATCAGGAAACCGTCTCGAGTACTAATTACCTTATCATAGCATGCATGTTAATTAGTTTTGCGAGAAGGTTTCTTTTTTTCCAATTGAATGTTCAAATGAATTCAAAGGAGAAAAAAAAAAAAGAAAAAAGATAGAACTTTTCTTTGATCTTCTGTTTACAACTATATGTATGTGTGTTTATACCAAAATGTGGCCTATTTGCTGGTTTGAACTTCGAAGCAATTCTGGTGGTCTTAATTGACGTGTTGCTTGTTTATTTGATATGTAAGGTCTCATCTGATGGATCATTATGAAAGCACGGCAATTATCTTAAACGCTCAACTCGGTAGCAAACCTGCCTCGTTCACATGAAAGCGCTCACGTACGGCCTTTTTTTGCTTGCCGCTTTGAGAAACTGACTGAAAGTGAATCATTTTGAGTCATTGTAACCTCACTTCAAGAAGCTGTTTGAAAGATGTTCCAACATTTATTTCAGGTCCAGAAAGTTCCTGACAAAAATCTGTACTTTGTCAAACAGGTGGTGATATCCAAGCTCTAAAGAAAAAATCAAACTCTGTAACAATGGAGCAGCATTTGTTGGTTCTTTGTTTTTCTAGTGCAGAGCGAAGTGTTGAGAAAGAGGCCTGAGAAATGTACTTGGGGATTACTGGATATTTCTCTAAAAGCATTTTGATGTTATGAATGAGCATAATGTAGCCTACGATCTTCTGAAGCGTGGACTGATCAATTGGCCAATGCCGAGTGAACTTCAAAGCTCGAAAATGAGAGAATCAATCTTTTGATTTAATATCATAGAGCGGCGAGATGGGAATTTTGAGTGCATTTCTGTGTACTTGATATACAATTGTTTACAGTGATTAAATGGATACTTTCAGGAGGGTTTATCACTTGCAGTTTATTGGTACAATACACTTTTTTTTTTTTTTGCTATGATTTAGTGTAATGGTTAGAGCAAATTACACTTTGATTAATGAAAAATGGATCCATATACAAAACCAAATGTCAACCTAAATTGAATTCAGATTGTGGAACCTTTTTTTTTTTTTTCTTGATTGATGGTAAAGTCATGAAATAAAATCATATTCCTCAGTCCTGCAACATTGACTGTTGATTGTTGTATATTTGTGGTTTCAGACACCTCAACGAGACTAAAGGGATTTAAGCATACAGTCTACGATCACCTGTCAACTTACCTTCTGAAACAGTAAGAAACTTCATACTTATTCTTGTTACACAAACTCTTTTTCATTTAAAATGGATTTTAATGCTACTTAAATGGCCTTTTTTTTTTCACACATTTCTTTTTTCTACTGATATATCAGCCCATATTTATATATTTTGAGATCATCAGCATTGGACGATATTTTGTTTTTGTTGAGGATTATTACCTATAGGGCCTACATTATATTTGCGTAATATGGGCAATTGATCACCCCAATCAGCCAATAATAACCCATTTTGGTCTGTGTGTCACCGTTTTGCATTTGCTCTAAAAAATCAGCAGATCTAGCAGTAAAAATCTAGCAGAGTACAGCTTGCAACCAAATAATAATAATACATAATAATAATGTTTATTTTTTATAGTGCCTTTCAAGAACCCAAGGTCGCTTCACAAAATAATACAAACATAAAATTTCAATTCAATTTCATACAAATGAATTCCTAAGCATGAAAGATATGACATCTGAAGTTATCATTATTGAGAATTACTATTCTCCTTAAGTTAAGATGGTCCTCCTTTATTCTGCAATTTCAGAACCGCTTGCTTGGATAAAAATGTGTTTCTTGTCATAATTCAGTAACATAGAAAGTACCATCCTTAAAAAAGTATTTTGTAAAAATAGATTGCAAGATGTAAATATGCTTATGCATTTTGGCATGGTTAAACATCACAGGCCTGTCCTTTATCAGTGCGTTTGACAGTCTTGCTGTTTGTCGCGTGCACCGCACCATTTGGATGACAGTGGTAACTGGCAGTCGAATAACCAAATTATTTAGTCATGGGTTTTAAACGGGCACGACGGCAAATGGATGTCAAGTAAATGATGCAATTTATTCCCCTTTTCCTCCTCCTCGCCAGGCGGGCTGCCACGGGACTTCTGCCAGCCTTAAATAAGTGTTACCCAGATGGCACTCGCATGACGCCCACTTGGTTACAGAATTGTTCCGCGGGAATAACTCGGCTTGCCACAACAAGCAATAGGTCAATTGAGCAGCGAGTGCCTGTTGCTTGACCCGTTTTGCATATGCAAATCTGCTAATGTTGTGTCATTTCGGTAAATTCCAGGGGAAGGCAGGCTCTCGGGGCTTCCTAAATGAATTGGAAAGGAGCCCAGTTAATGAGGGCGGAGGGGAGAGAGGTAAAAAGAGACGCTTACTTCCTCAGCTCGCTTCCTTGCAAGTACATCACTTCCAAGTGTCTCGGCTTTGCTTGAGCTGTGGTAAAGGGAAATGTCTGTAGTTGGGCTCTCGTGGTAATGGGATAGTCCAGCGAGCACTTGGATAAGTGATTTTTCTTTTCTTTTTTTTTCACCTCTCTCGCTCTATAGTCTTCTTGAACAAAATTCTATTTTTAGGAGGTGTGGAAGACAATGCCATGGTGTTTTCTCTCTCTTTTCACTCCATCGGCATCCCCTTTCGATACCTGTTTATTTATCTCTCCTTTTCTTTCCGCTTTGTCTATCCTTTTCTCACTTTCACTTTCACCTTCAAACCCAAGCTCTTTTATTTTCTGCCATTGTACGAAATGTTCCCTGTGAAATCTTGGGTAAAGGTCAGTGCGATACATGTCTTTGTTGAATTTGGTCACAATTAACAGTGTTGTTTGGCTGTTTTACTGCACATCAGTCATGTCATGTTTTGACATCCTTATTGACAAACTTAATTGAAATGGTACAATGCTGATATTGGCAATGCTTTGCCTGGAAAATACAAAAAAGAAGTGTTACAGGAATCTCTTATCATTCTCAAAATTTGTCAAAACTTGTACAGCGTGCGCCCGGGCTTAAGTGAACTGTGTCCTCTGCATCTCCCTAACGTGCTACAGCTGCAATCGATGCTGCCCGAGCCGACAGCAGGAGCAGGACAATGTGGAGATGATTTTCTGCTGCCAAGACTTAAGTAAACAATCCAACAATCCATAGCCCCGATTCCCTCACAATACAAGCTCAGCTTACAACAACCCAAAGACCTTGTTTTCATTTCTCATGCTTTTTACTAAACAAACGCTCACACTGCATATCACAATTTTTACCCCACTGGCAGCCTGTTACATTTTGTAACGTTATAGTTTCACAAACAGAACATTTTCAGTTGCATTTAAATCCCTTGAATACAAAGGTTTGAACTGCAGAATTGCAATTTGAATTTGAATGTTGAAATAGATGGATTTGTATTTAGTATGTATATCACATCATATTTAATAAATAGTTGGACCAGGATGAAAGAACTCTTCATTTTCAAGAATGCATTACATGTGTTGATTTTTCTTTCCATTACAATTCAGTAAATTCCTCTATTTCAAACAAGTTTCAGTTCAGTGTGACTAATTTTATTTAAAATTCCAACTAATGAATTGAAAGGGAGCCAATTTAGTAATCTAGTTTTAACAGTTTATTGAAAGTCTGCTTTCTCAAAAAAGAAAGAGAGCATGTCTGTGGAGATATATTTGTTGGTGTTTTGCATTAATATTCAGTTAGAAAAAGAGAAACTGTAGTATAATAAAGTTGGCTGTCTAGAAAGTGGTCTAGTTTGGGCTTTTCTAAACAAGCGGCAAATTGGAGAGCGGTTTGAATCTGTCCGTTTGCATTCGATTTTGCAATCACTCCTCTGTACTGTAAGATGCCATTGTGTAAAAGTCAAGCCAAAGAGTTTTTTTTTATTTTTATTTTTTTTACAGGCAGTAAAATTGATTGTTTTAGCACCTTACAAATAACAGCAATAATTGGATGTGCATATAACCTCAATTATCAAAAATTAAATGCTGTGGATTCTCCTTTGGAATTTAATTATATCGCAGCTTGTTATCGACTATAAACCCAAACAAAACAATCAAAACATATTAACAGGCTCAGCGTGATAAGGGAAACAATCTTCTAAACTGAGATAAACCATCTCATGGATTCCTCGAGCAACCCCCTCACCTTGTATTTGCTCTTGTGTGATCTCTCTGAAAGCATCAAAGGATGCAAGCTCTCTCTAATGTTTCTCTTCCTTCTGCCCAGAGAATAACCCCTCGATCACACTGCCAGCATTCTTTTTTAAAAGCGCAAAGAAAGATGAATTTGGGCCGTAAAGGCGCGTATCACAAGGGCTTTTTATCCTAAATGGTCCTTAGAATTGTTATCTATAGGGATGGCGCATTCCCAGCACTGTCGTGTTCAATCAAGTGTCCACTTAGCCGCGGCCAGGAGTAATTGTCCCCAAGTGGGCCACACACTGACCTGTTAATGTCTGTGTTGACCCTCTAACCTTGTCAGCACGTCTTGGAGAAGAGCTCTAAATCATCTCGATCTCCTCCGGCTCTTCCCGTGCTGCCGGGTCAAAACGGAGACCGCCTCAGGCAGACCACTCCCTTAAATTGTCCTGTCTTTGGTAGGTCATTGTCTTGAGGATGAGGTCCAGATTCAGGATTCACACTTCTTTATCGCTGCACAATCATGGTGGTGGTAATTGTTCAGTGCTCTGTAGTGCAATAGTAGATGAAACACGCATACAACTGTATGATAATGCAGTAAAACTATAAAAACATACTATAAAGAGTATTTACTGTGTGTGGAACACTTATAATTGGATTTTAGTGTGTCTGTGCAAAACCTGTTACCACGATGCTAGTTTTTGTGGTTGGCTGCAAGAGCATTGCTGTGTGGTTGCTAAGTTATGGCTGATGTTTACACAGTGATGTTTAATAATTAAGTGTGCAGATTTTGAAAAACCACCAGCACCACCAATAAATGTTCTTCGGTGGTTCTTTGCAACACCTGTAGTTCTTAGGTCTTTTTTATCAAGAATCATTTTTCACTGTATAGGGCCAGAGACTTTATAAGGAGAAAAGATATGGGATGCTCAGATCAGGATTTTTGCAGCCGATACAGACTGCCGATTTCTTATCATATGATTGGCCGATATTGATACAGATTGCAATCATTCAAGTTTTATATAATATGTAAGCTTTCTGTTGACTCCTTACACCCTGGAAGTATGACTTCCAAGTTGACTCCTTATACCCTAAAGGCATTTTTAATGATTTCATGTCTAATTGGCATACTTGAAAGTAATGGCTTATAACTCTACAAAAAAGTGTCATCAAGTACATGGTCTCATTTGATAGAAAACCTTTTAAATTTAGAAGAAAATAGATTTTGATCTATTGCTTAGAAAACCCTAGAAAAAGTGATTTCATTTTATTGATTTATTCATTTTTGACATGAGTATTAGAAAAAGTAGCCTATATCTGACAGGCCATAAAATCAATTTTGGACTTGTTCACAATCATGTCAACTGCATCTGGGCCGAATTTGCACTGGCAATAACGTCAGCTGCGGTTCTTGCTCTCTTCTCTCAGATAGTGAAGTGACACACACCCGCCTCCTCTCACTCACTCGTCTCATTCACTCCAGTAAATAGTGCTTGTATTGCACATAATTTTACTCATTCCTGCAGGTTTGTTGCTCAGACCAAAAGCGAAAACCTCACGACGCCCACCCCTGTCGGTGATTGGTTGGAACACTATTTATTTTGGTTTTGAGTGGTTGGTGAAACCAACTGTTTTTGTGTGCAGATCTCAGAGCCTAGGCTGCCTACAGAGACACGTTTTTTTAGCCTTAGATGAATGCGTCATTCATGTTTGGGCCTGAAATCGCTGATACAACCTTTTAACTTTCAACAACATCTGTAATAAGTAGGGGTGTAATGGTTCACAACATTCACGGTTCGGTTCGATACGTTTTCGATAAAGCAAAAAGAAAGAAATGCCTGAGAAATTTCTTTGATTTAAAAAAGAAAAAAGTAAAAAAAAAAGAAATAATTTTTAAATAAGTGTGAGTTTTCCTACATCTTGAAACTTTTAGTTTTATAAATGGGGGTAATCTTTGAAGGATGAACAAATAATGTTTTGGTCATCACATTAAAAATAACATTTAAATATAATAATATTTTAGTTTTGAAGTGCTGGAAAAAGATGTCACTCCGCCCAAGTAGCAGTGCTTCGCCTTCTGAGAATATAGTTCCCAGTTTGTATAAGGTTAGAAGATGGCTGTGTCTCATGTGACCTTGTTATTTGTACACGCTGTGACTATTACAAATCACAACATGTAAATAGGAAAATGTTGATGTTATTTTGTCACTTATTGGGAGCATTATGTTAGCTGGAGCCATTTACCTCCAGTCTTTGTGCTAAGCTAGGCTAGCGGTGGGTGCCCACGCACGGATATGAAAAGGGTATGCATGGAGTTATCTAATACATGGGGATACAGTGAATAAGCTAAAGTCCCAAAAAGTTGACATGTTCCTTTAAAGCCTATAACTAGTTCATTCATGGCACAATGTTTCTCCTGTTTTCCACGTCAGTGCTGGAAATCCGTTAATACCGGAGAAATCTCCAGCAGTGTGTAGAAACAGTGTAGCTTGATCAAGATCGGTTCGTGCTCCACTGACATTGATAGTCCAAACTGATAAACGGTCCGTGAAGCACAAAACAATGAGTTGCGCAGTTTCGTTACGCTTTCATCACGTTTGCCATTTGATGTTGGGCAACATTGTGGTGGTTGCACCAGAGATGCGCGCGCATTTTAATTAAAATATCGAGCGCTCTAGACCTTATGTAGCCCCGCCCCTTTTTAGCGCTGCACTCGTTGTCTTTGTCTTTCGGTCTGTATTTTCACAGCGATCTTGCGTATTTATGAATGAACGGCTCGTTTTAAAACCGGGGATCATGTCCTGCGTGTCAAGTTTCCTAAACCCAACCGTCCCGTTCTTTTTTTCCTAAACCCAACCGTCCCATTGTTCTTTTACTAAACCCAAACGTCCCGTTCTTCTTTTCCTAAACCCAACCGTCGTCCCGTTCTTCTTTTGCTAAACCCAACCGTCCTGTTGTTGTCCAGTGTGTCATGGAAATGTAAGCCCACCCACGACCTTTTCCTAAACTTAAGGGGCCGTGTTCATTTCATGGAATTTTCGTTGATTCTTGCAAAGCTGTATACAGCTTCTCTGCTGCAGCCTGACTGGCAGAAAGAATCGTGCTACTTTTTCCCCCCCTTACGTGCAACCTATTGGAAAGCCCGGATGAGTAATTAGTTGAGTTAGTAAAATAACGAAATTATTTATTTTATTAAATTATTAAATTATTACTTAAAGGGATAGTTCACTTTGAAATAAAATTTTGGTATGTTTTAGCTTACCTCAAGGCCATCCAAGATGTAGGTGTCTTTTTCCGCAGTAGTTTCAATTTTTATATTTTTAGGTCAAACCGTTCTTGTCTGTCAGTCATATAATGCAGGTCTATGGTCACTGTCGGTTTCTCACACAAACCGCTCGTTTCGTGTCTTAGGCCATCAATGTGTACTTACGATGGGGAATGGTTTAATTTGGACGATGGGAAATTGTTTTAATTTGGACTCTGCATGCTCTTTGAGACAGTGACCATAGACCTGCATTATATGACTGACAGACAAGAACGGTTTGACCTAAAAATATCAAAATTAAAACTACTGCGGAAAAAAAGACACCTACATCTTAAATGGCCTTGAGGTAAGCTAAAACATACCAAAATTTAATTTCAAAGTGAACTATCCCTTTAAGAAGTCTGCTCAGAAGTCTGCAAACAAAACGTGATTGTCTTCATGAGCGAGTCATTGAATCATTCATTCAACACAGATTCATTCAGTAACAAAACTCAACTACTGAATGTTTGCTGGATAATTCTGCTGTGGCTTTGTTTGGAACTATTTCATTGTGTAGACCATAGTTTGGGACAGGACAAAAAAAAATAACAGGAGAGAAAACAAGGATGAGAGGGATAGAATACAGTGCGTTTAATGGATTGTACTGTTGTTTAACAACAATTCTGATTGTTCAGCTGTTAACTTCTTTCTGAAAAAAAAAAAAAAAAAAAAAACTTTCAGTAGACAAAAACTCCAAAGATTACGCAATCTATCCCTAACAGCTTGTTTTCATCTGCATTCAATTTAATTTAGCGCCTAACCTGACTACGGTCAATTAACTTCTTGTTTATTGTACTGTTGTGTAAAAGCAATATTACACATAAGCATGCGAAGGCTCAGAACATAGCATATCAGATTGCATTCTAAGATTAAATAATTACGATTTTGCAAGCTTAATATGCAGAGATGTTTATAAGTAAGCAATTTCTAGAATACATTCTTTGAAGTTTAAAAACTGTGACTCCGTGGTGCTTTCCAAACATTGCTTTATTTGTTGGAGAATCCTAGCCAGCCTGGCATAGCAACAGTGACTCAATGAATGGTGTTAGTTTGGGGCATGGCTATCTGTTTGACTGACCAATGGCAGCCGTGGAGGAGTGTTTTAGGAGATCTGTGTGAAAACAGTCATTTATGCAGTATGTTGTTAAGTGATATGCTTCACATTAAAGAGTTTTTTTTTTTGTAATCGTGTCATGTAAAATATTTGGTAGCAGGTTAAATTGCTTGAAAAAAATTATTTTTTTCTCTTTTATTTTAGATAATGCGTCTCATTGTAATTGATGGGTAGACAGCATCTTTGATATAAAGCAGAAACAATATCATGAGTGTAGTACATTTTATCACACACAATGTGACTTTTCTCGTCTTTTCGCAATTGTGGGAAATTTGACACACAAATAACTGGCAATTATCAAACTACTCTAAAGTGGCTGGTAACTGGTTTCTGTCTGAGACTGACAGTGTTGGCAATTTGTGTGAAACGTGTGGATTAAAACCACATGTTGGAGATGCCGAGGGCTGTTGTATTGAGCAGCTGGTATGCCACCAAAATTAAGTAGCTGAGTCAAACCTTTGTGAGTTCTTGCATGCCTAGAGATGTTATTGCTTTTAGGTTGATCATTCATACATTGAACATACATGTTTTCACATGAATCTACAGGCCATTCCTCATCATGACAAAGTCAAGCCCAGATTTATGATAACTTAGCATATATATATATATATATATATATATATATATATATATATATATATATATATATATATATATTAGTAGTGGGCCGTTATCGGCATTAACGCGAGACTCTTATCGCGCGATAAAAAAAAATATCGCCGTTAATCTATTCTCCAAGTTGGGTTGGGTGCTGGCTCAAGCTACACAAGCTATGATGACGCAATCTACCCGCGGCCGCGAGGAACACCCGGCCGCAACGCATCATATTCGTCGTCATCTTAAGTAAACACGGTTGAAAGTTAAAGCTGGTGTAAAAGATCGGTGCAACATCCATTATTTGGACTTGGTTCGGATTTAAGCCGTCCGACGTAGACTGTGTGGTGTAACAGTTCGGTAAGTTAACACACGACTAATCCGTTCTACCACCTCAAATTCAAAACGAAACATATCACTGAATACCAGCGTGCGCGTATTATTCCCAATATATCTGAGTGGTGTAGCACATAATCTCTGTCTGCGCCCGATTTAAAGAATCGTTGTTGTGTTTCTTTTTAACTGAAAAGACATCAGTTAGAATATTCTAATTTTAAATTTGGGGTTTCATAAGCTCCAAGCCATAATAAACATTAGACCTACTTAAGTCTCTGCAGCTAGTGTACTTAAATTTTATTTATCTGCAAAATTATGTGGTATACTTACAGTTTTGCACAATATATGTTCTCAAAACTACATGCACCCTTAAAAAAATAAATAAATAAATAATCATTTAGCAGTTGTTTAGCAGGGTCTGTGTAACCTGTTCTGAAATGGTTTTATTATAATATTGTTATCGCAAGAGGCTGCAATGTATATCACAATACGGATTTTAGGCCATATCGCCCATCCCTAATTGATAGCCTATAGTAGTTGATAATAACATAGGCCTACCTAATGTTGCCTACGGACGGTAACAGTACAGTAGTAACTTTTTACAGTCTATGAGTAGAACAGCTTTCTCAAGCAGTTTGTGATGCATTTTGGAAACAGGAGATGAGCCCCTGGTCTAATGCGCCACCTGACTTGAGAAACCCGTAGTCATTATTTGGGTAGCACACATATTCTGAATGCCTTCGGCAGAATTCAAATGAGCCATTTTAATCTAGATTAATTTCAAAATTAATCTAGATTAATCTAGATAAAAAAATGTTATCTATGCCCACCTCTAATATATATATATATATATATATATATATATATATATATATATATATATATATATATATATATAATATCATATAACATTGACATAAGTATTTGGACCCTTTGTTCTGACACTGGATCATCTTCGATGATGTTATTGGAGTCCATCTGTGTTAAGAACACACACTCATACATTATAGCCTATATACAGCGGCTTGTGGAAGTATTCAAACCCCTTCATATTTATCATTTTGTAATGTTGCTGCCTTGTGATAAACTACTTTAAATTACTTTTTCACATCAGTCTACACTCCATACACCATAATGACAAATTAAAAAACACATCGATCTGTGACAACTTTGCAAATTTATTAGAAAAGAAAAACTGAAATAAGTGCATAGCACTGAGTTAAGAGTTTAAATACTTAGGGCCTATGTATAGTTAAAGCACCTTAACAGCCTTTTTGGGTATGATGTGACAAGCTTTCCACATCTGCATTTAGCGATTTTCTGCCATCCTTCTCCTCAGATCCTCTCAAGCACTGTCAGGTTGGATGGTGACCATTGGTGGACACTGAACAGCCATTTTCAGGTTACTCCAGAGTTGATCGATTGGGTTCAAGCCTTTGGCTGGGCCACTCAAGGACATTCACAAAGTTGCCCATAAACTGCTCTTGCATTGTCTTAGCTGTGTGCTTAGGGTCATTGTCCTGTTTGAAGGCAAACATTCTGTCCAGTCTAAGGTTCTGAATGCTCTGGACTAGGTTTTTTATTAAGGCTAACTCTATATTTTGTATGGTTGAGCTTTCCTTCTACTACTCCAGCAGGTTGCCAGTCCCTGTCTCTGAAAAACACCCCCATAGCATGATGCTGCTACCACCACACTTTACTGTTGGGATGGTACGGCATTGTGCAGGTGATGAGCAGTGCCTGGTTTTCTCCATACATGATGCTTGTAATTGAGGTTTGCCAGGCCAGAGAATCTTGTTTTTGTCACATTCTGAGAGAGTCCTTTAGGTGCTTTTCTTTTTTTTTGCCAATTCCAAGTGGGTTTTCATGTGTCTTCACTGAGAAGAGGCTTTAGTCTGGCCACTCTGTCATAAAGCTGAGATTGGTGAAGTGTCCTTCTGTAAATTTCTCGCATCTTCATTAATGATAATGGAGCTTAAGTAGAGTGACCATCAGCTTCTTGGTCCGCACTCTAACCAAGGCCCTTCTCCATCAATTGCTCAGTTTGGCCAGGAGGTCAGCTCTAGGAAGAGCCTTGGTTGTTCCAAACGTCATCCATTTAAGGATAATGGAGGCTACATGCTTCTGTGAACCTTCAATGCAACATAATTTATTTTGTAGTCATCCCCAGATATGTGTCTTGATACAATCCTGTCTCTGAGCTCTATAGGCAGTTCTTTTGACTGCATGGCTTGGTTTTTCAGCTGTTAGACCTCTTATTGAGATGTGCGCCTTTCCAAATTATACCCATTCAATTGAATTTGCAAAGGTTACCTCCACTCGATGTGTGGTAACCTCTATATGTGAAATTGGAATGCTCCTGTGAGCTAACTTTCATGTGTCCCAGAAAAGGGTATGAATACTTATGCAATGTAATTTCAGTTTTTTGTTTTTATTAAATTTGCAAAGTTGTCACATCTGTTTTTTGTTTCATCATTATGGTGCAGTATGGAGTATAGATTAATGGGAAAAAAAAAAAATAATTTAAAGTAGTTTAATATAAGGCAGCAACATAACAAAATGTGGAAAAATGAAGGGGTTTGAATACCTTCCCAAGCCACTGTATACATATTGAAGATAGAAGCCTATAGATGTCTCAGACACAATGTATTTCTCACTTGTTTAATGTATCAAGTTTGTCTCCGTTTTCCCCTCATATATCAGGAGACTTAATGAACAATAAATCAATTAAATGTCTTAAGATATATGAAAGAAACAGGTGAGAAAAACTTAATGCCTGCTTGAATATAAATTATTAATTAAATGATTAGGTTTGTCTAGTAGTAAAAGTAGCCACAGTACAAATTTAACTGTTGCTGACATAGAGTTTAGAACTATAAAATGTATGTGGATATACACTGGTTGCCTTGTCATTTAAGAATCAAGTATCCTGCCAAAAGATCATGTTTCTTTAATTCTACTTCCTGTTGGTAAAGATGTCAACATTTTTATTTAAAGGTATATAAATGTGGCTGATTTTTACTCTCTTCCTCTCTTTCAAGGAAGTTTGAATGATCCATCTTTATCCTGGAGTAGTTTCCACCTCTTTTTCACTTTCGTGTGCTCTAGCTGTTCTTCAAATACTACAGTACTCCTCCCTCCTTTTCTCTCTCTCTATACCTGTAGCTATGTCCTATTGCTCCTTTTAAACTCCCTATTTTTGGAGTTCAGTGATGTGAGAGTCATAAATACCAGCGAGGGGTCTTTTGGGATCGTGTATTTTCTGCAGCAATGACAAGAACGCGGGCGGCTAATCAGAGCGGCTCTTATCTGAAGCTGCTCAGCGCCCGACACGGAACAGAGGAATTCGGCCAACTAAGGGGGTTAGAGCTTGCTGAATTCCATGCAGAGGAATTACATAGAGATGAGCTGTAATGCAAGGGTTGATTTTTATTAGGTCTGTTGGGGGCAGACTGTGAATATTTGGTCTCTAGGTGGGGATGGGCCTGAGTTTGTATGTACCAGTTTTTTTATTTTTATTATTCAAATCTTAGCTTTCTGATGTGGGAATTTTTATTCTATTTTATTTTTTTATACCTGTGTGTGTGTGTGTATATAGAGAGAGAGGGAGAGAGAGAGATATAAATATAAAAAAAAGTCTCATAAATTCTTTATTTTTTGACATTGTTGCTAAATTGATTCAAAATATTTGAAATAAAAATAGTAAAATGTAGTAAGACATGTGGTTTTTCACTAAATAATCAGTATTTTATTATTTTTATTCCTGCACCAATATAAAACTGCAAACCAAAAGTACAAAAAAATAATAAACAGTAATATTAATAAATGTATAAACTGTTTATTAATAAGCAATATCACTAAACAGCATATATTTTACTAAGCTTTTTAAAACAAGAAATATGTTTGTTTTATTCACACAAATTTCCCAATTCAATTTGCATTTGCTAGTCATGTTTAAGCACTATTAAGATATCTGTCTTGGCTCTATCATTCTGACAAGAGTAACCGGTGTGCTGTAGTCTTTTGGAAAAATAATAGGCAAATAAAAAGTGCATTAAAATCATTGCAATGTTCACAATGTTGGTTAATTTTATATTGCCATCAAAATACTTTCAGATACATCGTAAATATTAAATGTATCGCCTAGCCTTCTGTTGAATAGCATGGCATCAATAGCAAAGCAATTTGCCCTCACACTAATAAAATGACACCAAGCAGACCTGCGCCGGGTTAACGGAGGACAAACACTCCTCTCCGTTTTCGTCACTTTCTGTTCTCTCTCTTTTTTACCATCTCACATTCTTTTACCCCCTCCTTTTTCTGTCACTCTCTCTTTTTGTCTCCCTGTCGCTCTTACTGAGAACACACTTGAGTAACTGCTGACCTCTGCAATAAGCGTTTTACTATGCAAATCACCTCCACTGATGCTGATTGGTCTAAGCCACGTGTCACCGACTTACGGGATCTGACAAAATGTTCCAGAGAATTCTGTCAAGTAGTGTGTGGCCGCAGAATTTTCTTAGATGAGTCGTCCCTCGAGTCACTACCATTCATCAGAACAGCACTGCAGATTTGAGCTGATTATCAGATGTTCTGTATAAATATCACAAGTGTCAGAAATGCTTGCCGTTGAACATCTGAAAATGCGTTAAGATGCATTTAGGTCAGTTCTGGAATTAATTTGTCACCAAATTAAGCATTTGTGGTCGGATTTCATCACGTTTTGCCTTTTTCCTTTCTCATTTGAGTCATCATCCAGGTTTATGTGGGTTGAGTGAATTTAAGGGACTTCCCCCACCTTTAGAGAATGGTATCAATTCCTGTGTGTAATTTTGCTGACCTTAATATGCACTTGTGTCTTTCTCTTGTCTTTTACTCATTTTGTATTTCAGATTTAGCTGGCTGCACCGTATCCAATGGTTCCGCCCCTGTGTTCCCTTTTCTGAATTCTGATTGGAACAATGGAATGTAAATCTCATCCAAACAAGTGACTGTGGTATGTTCTCTTAAGTTTTTCTTCCTTGAAACCACACGATTGAATATTATCTGCTGTGCTGCATCTTTTTTCTTTTTGCTTTGCATTGCAGTAATAACGATGTACATATTTCACTACACCCGGATGATTGTTTTCTTTTAATCACTCTTTCATATCTCAGAAGACATGATTTGTTGCATGTTTTTTTTTTTCACATGCACTTCAATTAAATATCAACTTTGTCTCAGAAGTTTCTCATAAAATGCCCTTGAAAAAAAAAAAGAGGAAACAAATGAAGCATTTGTTGACGTACTGTAAGTGTTTAGTTTTGGAAGAATTTGAAGAAAGAAAAAAATCCTGACACATTAAAGAGATCTCCTATGTCTTGTCTACGAGAACAGTCATCCTGAAACCTCAAACTTTCTCAAAATATATATATTTTTTTATCTGGGCTGGGTTTGTTTTCTTCTACTCAGTGGTTGATACTTCTGCCCATATGCCTTTGCCCCACTTTTTATGTCACTGTCCCTTCACACTTACACTTGGGCGTCATTCATGAGCCTTCCTGTCTTTTTCACTTTGCAGCCTCGTGTGAGCGTGCTTGTATATTTGCGACTGGCAGAACACTTTTCTGCGCTGTAGAACTGGCACGGTGCCAGTCCCTGCCTTTGCCACTGATCAGAAGCAAACGTGACATTTGTGCCGAGGTAATGGAATCCTTGCACAATTAAATCCCCGACTGCGAGGTGAAGTCGCTCCTTCCATCCCTCCATCCTTCTCCTTTCCTTTAATCCGCAGGAGGGACGGCTGTGATGATGAGACCGTCTCAGCACGTCGCCCCTCTCTTTTGCTCTCCGTGCCATTTTTTGTTTTTAACTTCTCCACATAAACATCTCTCTGCCTGGCAATTAATTACCACAAATGTCAATTAACCCCCTCCTTCCAAAAAATAATATCGTAGGAGAATTAAATTTCAATTATAAAAATTACGTTGGAAGGCGGCAACGTTAAATTGCTTTAATGAATTGTGCTGAAGGTGACAGTTGTTATTTTGCAGCCCGTCGTGGTGGGAGACCTTCCGCCTGCTCTGATACAATGTGAAGTGGAGGATGAATAGAGGAAAACAGAAGGATGGGAATGAAATGAGTGTTGAGAGAAACAGAGAGGACGCATTTCCTGCAGTAACCGCTGTACGTAATGCCTCATTTGTGGGATACAGCAGGCAATGGCGTGAATCATTGTTCTGTGCCAGCG
This sequence comes from Scardinius erythrophthalmus, assembly GCF_964197995.2. NCBI lineage: Eukaryota > Metazoa > Chordata > Actinopteri > Cypriniformes > Leuciscidae > Scardinius > Scardinius erythrophthalmus. Next base: position 9,365,623 of record NC_138232.1, read on the forward strand.
AGAGAAAGCACTTAGGGGTCTCTTTCTTTCTCTCTCTCTCTCTTCCTCCCTTCCTTATTTGACTTGCACAACTGCTGATGGTGCATTTGCCCACCGGTTTTGCTCCAGGACCGTTCCTCCATACGTTATCATATTTAAAGAAATAGTTCATGCAAAAATGAAAATTCTTTCATCATTTACCCACCTTTTATGTTGTTCCTAACCTGTATGTTTTTTTTCTTCATTCTACTGGTTGTTCTTTCCCATGCAAATAGTTCACATGGGGACTGGTGGTTTCGAGTTTCAAAAAGGTCACAGAGAAAGGTGAAAGTATCAAAAGCATGGTCCATATGACTCACATGCTATATTACAAGTCTTTTAAATTCTTACAATGGGTTTGTGTGAGGAACGGATCAAAAATAAAAGTTGTTTTTCACCAAAATGCTTCCTGTGCAGTGAGCTGTTTACCTTTGTGAGTTAAATTCGAGAGAAATTCTGAACTCTGTTCAGTTTGAGTTCAGTTTGATTCAGTCGTCATTTAGTCTTGTTCTGAGAGCTAGATTAACCGATTCTGTCTCAAAAGAATGATTCCTTCACAAATTGTGCAGTTGTTGTAGAGAGGAGTTTTGTATTTGTCTGCCAGACTATAAAATGGCTGAAAATATACTTGCATTGTGACTTTTTAACCTCTTTTTACATAAGAAAAAAAAAAACGTTAGTAACCACCCAGAACACCCTGGTAACTTCTAGGGGTGTAACGGTTCTCAGTAAAAAAAACTTACTGTTCTCCACCCACGGTTTAGCATGCACTTGCATTGTGGTTCATCTCAAATCTAACAATGCATAGGCATCCATAATACGGTTTATTGAAAATAAAGTGTGAAACAGAGTTAGGCTGTTTCTGTCAATGGATGCACTTTCTGTCTCATCCTTTGCATGAGACATTAAACCGAGCTCCTGATTCTCTGTGGTCATTAAAAATCCCAGGATTTCCTTTGAAAAAAGAGTAGGGGTGTAACCCCAGCATCCTGGCCAAATTTGCCCATTGACCTCTGTCCATCAAAATGGCATCCCAATAATCCCCATATAAACTGATTGGCTTCATCACTCTGTCTCCTCTCCACCAATTAGCTGGTGTGTGGTGGGATTTCTGGCGCAATATTGCTGCCATCGCATCATCCAGGTGGATGCTGCACATTGGTGGTGGTTGAGGAGATTCCCCATTCTATTTAAAGCGCTTTGAGTGCAAAGAAAAGCTCTATATAATGTAATTAATTAATTCCCCATAAACTTTGTTTTATGCGAGTACCGTATGCTGTAATATGACCTGTCATTTATGCCGTCATCACCCCAGGTGTTGATAGCACGCAAGTGCAGGTAAGACCTGAACAGCACACATTGCGATCTGTGTTTAAACTAAATTTTTATTTAAGCCTGGCCAATTTAAATATTCAAGCGCAAGAAGACATGAACGAGAACTCTGGTGCGCTGTAAGAAGAATTGTGCATGCACTCATTCGAAGCGTGCAAACCTGCGTCTCGGACAGAGCGCAAATATCGCGTTCTCTTTCAAGTTTGAATGGACAAATTCACACAAAAATTATTTCAACATGCCCATCTTGTCGAGTATCCTTGCAAACTTAGGTTATGTCTAAACGTAAACAGTCGAGAAAAACAAACCATGTGTACATTATATCTCAGTGAGAGCAGCCTAATATTCCTGCTCGCTGTGTTTTTAATGTTTATCAAACAACAAAAGACAAGGAAATCACTTACTACTCTTGACTGAATAGCTTTTGTAACTTTAATGATAAATCTTTATTTAATTTATACAGTGAAGATTATATGCAATGTTGTTTTACATTTGATTACTTCAATTTCTGTACCTGAACACTACTGTTAAATACTAGAAAAACATGAAAAGAACTCTTATTTTATTTGTATCAATGATCTATTGTATTTGTTCTTATTTTAATTTTATTTTTTAAATTACAGTAGTCCCTGAACACAGCACATATCGTACCGTACTGAAACCATGACCCTAAAATTGCGATTAAAAACTGAACTGAGTTATTTGAACTGTTAATGTTACACCTCTAGTAACTACCTAGCAACCACTCATGTTGGAAAACACAACTCTCATCAAATGTAAAAAGTTAGTTACTACATTTCTCATTTTTTGTTTAGTAACTAGTTACTAAAATGCATCACATACTGTAATTTCTCACCATAATTTATTGTAACTTGTGTGTTCAAAAGGGCTCATGATGTCTTGTGTGTGTTGGTATGCCCTTTGTGTCTCTGACATTTCACTATGCAGAGTGATCGTATGCGTGTGTGTGTGTATGTAGGGAGGCATGAATAATATCTCCCAAAATAGAGAGGTCACCCAACCATTTTTTTTTTCCAGAGTTGAAGGTTAATTTGAAGCAACAATAAAACAGATGCTACCATTTCCTCATCATCTACTAATAATAAACTTAGAAACAATCGGTAATAAACTTTGGACAATCTCAGCACACCCCTGCACTTGAGTTGGACTAGCCCAAGACCTCTCCACATATTCTCACCATCAGTGATTAACATCTCACTTTGCTGACAATGATTTTCTTTGTTCATCTGATTGTAAAGTGATAGAGAGAAATATTAAATTGGACCTTGATGCTCATCAAAAGCAAATTTCATCCTATAGGAAAGAGAAATCAGGAATGAGATCTCTATGACATCTCTTTATTTCTCATTCACAGTAGTTAGAATAAATGGAAAGTGACTTGACTCCTGTTAGTCAGAATTTTCTCCTAATAAACACCCCAGAAGCATTACATGTACATTATTTGCTTTAGAGCAGTGATTCTCAACCTTTTTGACTCCATTGTCCAACACAATATTCAGTGGAATTTTTACAAAATTGCTTTTTTCCAAACTTTTAACAGAAACTGGAAATGTTAATATATTCAATTAATTATTCAATTTATGTCATTCTGAGACCTCTGCCCCCTTGTTGAGAACTACTGCTCTAGAGTTTCAATCCATGCTATCCAAAAAGTCAGAGATACCAATATGATCTAAAAAATTCTCATAAAATTCTCCCACAATCACGTTATCTGACCTATTCAATCGACTTTAGCTCTATACACTTACTGTATGACAGTTTGTCTTTTCATTCATGGAGGAACACTTGAGACAAAGTTGAACTTTGAAGAGTAACTCCATGTCTCCAATTCTCCGGAGCTATAAAAAAAAAAAAGAGCAACCCTTGAGCGATAAAATTATCCTCTGGGATTGGTTTGACAGATAGATTAAGCAAATCATTGTAATTGTACCATTGCCCATCAGTCAGTCAAGCAGAAAAATGCTGTTTAGTGAATTGAGTACAGATTGAATCATGTTTTGGCCAGTTGCATATTTGTGGCTGTGCAATTAACAACAGCTTAGGAGCCCCCCACACACAGTTCAAGACCACCCCGACGGGCATGGAAATGCAAGTACTGTGTGATGTTTTTCTTTTTCCAAGCATCTGGTTATTGACGGCTATCCACACACACACACACATACATTTACATTAGGCCTACAGCCCTCTGACTGGGCAACTGAAACTCAACACTCATTTAGCAGTGGCTCAACATACGGCCTGCTTCACAACTTAACACAGCACACACACACACACACACATACACACTAAAAAGTTCATTAGATCAGTAGCCTGCCTTAATTGCCTCTGTGTAACACACACTGCAGGCTAATGCAGGGGGTCTCAATGCTGTATGTGTCCACCTCACTCAGGGCTGATTTTATGAACACCTTTGTTGTACGTCCTTGTAGTTGCAGCAAGTTTGTTTCCCATCCTGTTATATTTCTCTTGATTCACTTCTCTGTAATAAGACTTGATTTGATAAATGAATCTGCTTATGTTCGTTTTTTTAAATGTGTCATTTCCTTGAAAAGGTCAGTGCTAAATCAGTAATTAGTCATGCATTTTCACACAAATATTTCTTTCTTTCTAGATAAACAGGAAAGAAAGGTCTTTAATATCTCAGGAGACGTAAATGAAACATAACTGAGAACTTCAAGTAATGACTTGGTTTCAGAGGTTTTTTTCTAAATAAAAAGACAAAAATGAGCTTTTTTGCCACATACACACTGCAAAGTCTCAGGAGTGAAAACCACATTTAAAAGCGAGAGTGAGTCCCCTAAATTATCGCTCTGTGTGTACGGAACACGACTCATTCCAGAAACTGTGAAAGTTTAAAAATATTATTTTAATTTTTGGTCTTGTTGTTTCAGCTTGACCCAAAGCGATCCAGTCTATGGAGTTATTAAAGTGAGCAATATTTCGGTCTTAAGCATTTCCATTTATTTTTATTTTTTTATGAGCTTGTTCTTGTTTGCTGATTTGCTTGCAAGATCTAGCAACACGAATGAGTCAGGCTCTTAGCGCTTTCCCAGTGATTTCTTACACAGCACATATAGACAAGAGATAGGCTACATGCACATTAAATTACGTATTTTAACATGCATGAGAGATGTATCAAATTTAAACAATGTTTCACCTTCAATTTATTGGGGGGGATTTTAAATAGAAACAAGGGACAATTATAAAGGTTAATGGCACAGCTCAATTTTCAATTTGATTAGAAATGTTTGAGATCACATTGAAATCTCTGACTTTTGATTACAGACTTACAGACTGATTACAGACTTACTAGATTGTATCCTGAGCATATTTTGAGACATTCACTCTTAAAAAAGGTTCTTTATTGAAATCTATGGTTGCAATAACATCCATGGATGTTTCCATTGCACAGTTTATTTATTTTTAATGTGGAAAAAGTTTCTTTAGATTATTAATGTTCTTAACACTAAGAAAAAATGGTTCTGTGGAAACTGTTCAATGCACTGTTCTGTTTCATTGATTTCGATGATAACCTTGTTTTGGAACCTTTAATTTTAAGTGTGTTGAGATCTCTGCTGAACTCTTGCGACAGGTCAAATATTAGTATTTTTCTCAAGAGAAAAATCAGCAAGGCAAACATCTTCAGTTCCTCTCCTTTTAACCTCATTGCTTTGTAGGAGTAACAATTGAGATATTAAAGAGATCTCATTTATGACTTTCTCTGTTGGATTAGCTCTGCAATATAACCGCAAATCAGTCCGATATTAATGACTGCTTTAGTGGTGTTTGTTCAGTCTTATTCACTGTCCCTTCTCCGCCTTCACAAAAGCTTTGTTACACCTAGCTTCCTAACTTCCTGTTTCGCTGGCCGGCGGTGGGCCGATGTCGTAACAGTGAGCATCAGGAAAAGAACAAGTCCGGGATGGAGTCCCAGGCAGCTGGCCGTGTGTGTGTGTGTGTGTGTGTGTGTGTGTGCGTGTGTGTGTGTTTGTAGGAAGCACCAGAGCAACTTGCAGCGAGCAGCAAATTAACGCCCATATCTCCTATCTCTCCCCTCTCTTTTCACTTTCCTGTTTGGACTCGAAGGTGATTGGAGGCACAGGCTGTGACAGTTGACGGAAGCAGAGAGAGAGAGAGAGAGCAAATAAAAGAGAAAGCATTTATTTACAGTGTGATGCTAGCTAAGAATGCGGTTTCACACAGGATGTGCCCCCCTGCTTCGGTCTGATGGGGGCAGGCTGGAGATCGGGGTGGTGGCCTGTATTGTGGAGCTGGTCTAGATTCTGGGCTGGATCCACCAGCACACCCTCAACGCTGTTTCCTGTCTGGGTGAAGAGAGATGAGAACAGGTTAGTGCAGGTCACTGGGAAAGAGAGCGGAGGATGAGAAGGACAGTCGAGGGTGTGTGAGTGTAGGGGGTGTTTAATTGTCTCAGATATGTAGAAAGGTCATGTGTTACGTTTTTTGGGCCCTTTACCTTTCTAGTCACCGCAGTGAACCAAACGCAGTCCCACAAGAAGAATCAAACATCCTACCACTGCTGTATAGCATTGAATCAGCGATTAGCATGTGACGCTCATAGTCATTTGAGGTGGATGTCTTCCACAAACCCCAGAAACAATCAACAGGCCGATGTAAATCAGATACACTTCCTTCGTCATATTCCTGTTTATGGGACCAATTTCAACTTCTTTGTCATACATCAGAGATATCAGTGTTTTTTTTTTCTTAGAAAAGGAGAATAGTGAGTTTTCTTCTTTTTTTTTTTTTTTTTTTAAAGGCTGTGAAATCTATTTGTGATATGCAATGGGAAACCAAGTGACTTGTTCTTTGACATTAAAATTCTCCATCTAATCATATAAGGTTAATGGCCTTAATGAGGCCTAAAAACGCAATGAGACATCAGATCTACTTTTTATTCACGGATCGCTTGTCTAAATAGGAGAAGTGGCGCACTGACCGTTTAGCCTTGCACTAATGACAAATTCTGTGAAGTTTGAGCTGAGAGAGCAGACTTTGGGTAATGATGAATACATTGAACATCATGAAAGCTTTATTAAGGAGATATGGTATTTTGATTTCAAGGTGTTATGATTTGTCCTTGTTAAACTACTTTCTGTAGTGGATGATGTTCACTGTTTGATATAGCACCTAATTTTCCATATTTTTGTGGATTTAATTGGATGCACCTATTGGATTTCCTATACATATACACAAAAGTTCAAAAGTTTGTGATCAGTAAGATTTTCTTTATGCGACCAAAAAATGAAAAAAAAAAGAAAAAAAAAAAATTACTATTATTATTTTTTTTAGCAAGTGAGTCAGAAGATGATTCACAAGAGCTCTGTCTGATTTAGTGAGTTCATTCAGTGAAGGATTTGTCAAACTGATTTAAAACAGGAACTCCTTGGTCCACACTGGGCATACTGTACATTTGAAGTAAAATATGATTTTTTCCTATCCATTACTAACTATCTTTTTTATAATATATATATATATATATATATATATATATATATATATACATATATATATATATACATATATATATATACATATATATATATATATATATTATAAAACTAAAAAATATATATATATATATATTTGTCTATACAATGTCGTTCAAAGGTCAGCAAACATTTTTTGAAAGAAATTAATACTTTATTCAGCAATATATATATATATATATATATATATATATATATATATATATATATATATACATATATACATATATACATATATATATACATATATATATATACATATATATATATTATAAAACTAAAAAATATATATATATATATATTTGTCTATACAATGTCGTTCAAAGGTCAGCAAACATTTTTTGAAAGAAATTAATACTTTATTCAGCAATATGCATGAAATTGATCAAAATTTACATTAAAGACTTTTACATTGTTAAAAAAATTACATTTCAAATAATTGCTGATCTTTTGAACTGTTAAAAAAAATCCTATAAAGTATCTGTAAAAAATGCGCAACTGTTTTCACCATTGATAATAAGAAGAAACATTTCTTGAACACCAAATCAGCATATTAGAATGATTTCTGAAGGACCATGCGACACTGCGGTCTGAAGTAATGATGCTGAAAACTCAGCTTTGCCTTCATAGAAATTAATTCAAATTTAAAACATAGTAAAATAGAAAACTGTTATCTTCAATCATAATAATATTTTACAATATTTCTGTTTTTACTGTATTTTTGATGAAAGCCATGGGGATCATTGGAGACTTTCAAAAACATTAAAAGATTTTACTGACCTCAAACTTTTGAATGGTAATGTAATTCTATTTAATAAAAATGTAATAACATTTAATTCATATAATTTATTTTGAATGGTACACTAGGAAGTAATGCAAAGAAAAGGGGCAACAGCATGCAAAATTACACCAGCAAGGCTCAAACTTACAAACCCGAAGTGTCAGAGCATGTGCCCTAACCACTAGGCTACGGCTCGACTAGATCTTCATGTAGCTGACGTGTTTGTGCCTGTCCCCTGGAGAGCAGGAACAGGAATCTGTCCATTAAAGCGGTCTCTGAGAACACTAGTGTACACTAGGCCAGAGGGGACAGGAGCAGTAAATCTGTGAAAGTGGATCTAGACCTGACAAACATGTGCAGAGCTGAGAAATCCAAACAAACAACAGGCCTGTTTATCTCCCGGTTGGGTTACAGAAACACACACACACACACACACACACACACACACACACACACACACTACAGCTTATGCTTCCTGAGTAGAGTTGTAGCATTTCTGTCATGTGGCTCTTTAGTTTCGTCTCTTGTAAACACAATTCACATCTTTGTTTTTGAGTCCATTATCTAGCAGACCCAATAGTCAGTCAATACAGTCTTTCGGACCGCACCATTTTGCATCGATGTATGTATTTATGTGCTGTATGCAGAAAAGAGCGGCTCTTTTGTGAACATGGTGTAAACAGCCATGTCAATAAACCCATAAACCGTATCAAGCTACAGTAGCTATATATAAAAAAAAAAGGCTAATATCTGTGGCTGAATTTTTTTTCTCACTCTTTTTTTTAAATAATGTTAACGTGGCATTGTAAAAGAGACGGATGATCTATATGGCAGATTGATCAGCGGGTAGAGACCCCATTATCTCTTTCCGTGTTAATTACAGTGTGCTCAGCTTGCGTGTCAAAAGACGGATAACTGACGAAGGTAAAATACCTTATTTATGCTTTCGTACTCAGCTGGCGGCAGCTTTCCTCTCTTTTTCTTTTTTTTCGCCTCCTCAGCGCTGTATATTTATCGTCCAGTAATATTACACTGTCAAAAACTATCATCTCTGTGGAGATATTATTCTCTATCGTCACCTTCACAGGAATCCATTTGGACCAGCTCGATCTCAAGTTACCGACTCTTCCTCTGCATGCGGAGTGGCTGAGCAAATTTGCTCAGAGATTTTTGGTCGTCCCCCGGGACGGCAGAAAGGTAATTCGGGTTGCGTAAATCAATATGTGGGCAGCCCAGTCATACCACAACGAAGAGACATGGCACCGATCTTGGAATGCCCTGACGTTTTTGTGGCTTTTAGTGGGGTCACATTTTGCTAACGGAAAAACAAAAGCAGAAAGATGCAGGGGGAAATTTCAGTCGCAGACACCCAGATGCAGTCGATGCTCACCTGAATAGTTTTAAACTCAACTAAACCTTTTTTTAACTTTAAATAAATCATTGTTTTTTGTTTTGTTTTTGTCAGACAAATCTGTAAATGGTTTTAAGGCATAGTTCACCAAAAAATTGTTCCAAACCTGTATGAGTTTCTTTCTTCCTCTTACCACAAAAGAAGATACTTTGACGAATATGAGTAGCCAAACAGTTGATGGGCCCCATTGACTTCCGTGGAATTTTTTTCTTTTCATGCCATTCAATCAATGGGGCCCATCAACTCATTGGTTACCCATATTCTTCAAAGTATCATCTTTTGAATTCAGCAGAAGAAAGAAACTCATACAGGTTTGGAATAACATGAGGGGGAGTAAACTGACAACATTTTCATTTTTGGGTGAACTTTGTAACTTGTAATTTTACCATAAAATACTGTCAAATAAAAACTTTTTTACCATATAATTTACCATGAAAAAAACTAACAGGACATTCCAAGATGTGTGTGACATCACATATGATTATATTTTTTAATTAAATAGTTTTGCTTCTTCTCCTTTTTCTTATAGGTGATGTACATTAGCTTGCTTTGTTACATTTTATGAATTTTTTTTTAGTGTTGTGTGTTACCTTGATGATGCGTTTAATATGCTAACTATAGTAGCTTGTATTCAACAAGCTAGTTTTTAACTATTACGTTAGATGTCAGCAAACACAAAACAAGATGTGTGATGTGTGAGAGTTTATGAAGACAGACTGAAAACAGTCACGTTTGGTAGACCTTACACCAAGATCACGCAGCATATTTATTGTTTGCGCTGTGCCGACGGGCCCTTTCTTCTGAAACACGCAGCAGTGAAACCCCCATGAAGGGACTTTTCAACCCTGTGTTACAGATCTCTTCCTTTTTTTTTTTTCTTTCTTATCACAGAGCGTGTGGTGTGAGAGGTAACATCAAAACAGTCTTTCCTGTGGTTTTGTGTAAGGGTGTCTGTCAGACCTGCAATCCTCAGGCCTTTGTTTGCACCTCTCACCAGAAAAAACACACTGTTATACATACACACTTCAATACACACACATTGTCTCGCTCTCCCTTTCAAAACCATTTATGCTTTTCATCACTTCCTGTCTGTTGACCACACCGAAACAGTTTTCTGAAAGGCTGTCTGGAGTCAAGCTTGATAACTAGAATTGGGTAAACAACAACAACGAAAAAAGAAAAAGAAAAGTTAATTCGCTTGGTTTCTTTGCACAGAACAGACTTTCCTGGCCAGGACTGTTTGAATTCAGCATAGTGCAAGGTGAATGTCATTGTTTTACCATTCCTGCGATGATAGCATTATCGTCTATTACTGCACCACATCGGTATGGTAGATATTTTGGTATTGTGTATGCAATACAAAGGAATTTATTTGGTTTTATGTCTGTTGAAATATTTGTGTCTCTGTTATGTGTGGATGTTATCATGTTATCAGGCGTCAGACGTTACGGTGAGATGTCAGAGCATCACCTGGTGGACTAGCACAGAACATAGGCCCTTGTTTAAATGGCAAACCCTCACATACTGTATAACTATGAGAAATCATATGGACATTTGTTTCTAAAGTGACTTTATTTCAAGTAATTGTGACTTTATGTATCTCTGTGACAATTAAATCTCACAATGTGATGTTTTAAAAAAAATCTTTCCTATTTTTTTTTTTTATATTAGGTAAAATATGTAACTTTTTTGTTCAAAATTAACATTTTAAATAAGTCAATACATCATTAGTTCTTGTTCCAACCATGTTTTTGTCTCACCCTGATTCATTATAGTAAGCCAGCCTATTATAAGTGTTCATATTATAGACCTAGTGAGATGGTTCCGGGGAATCACCTGTAAAAAAAAAAGCAGAATAGATGCGAGTCTGCCGGCAAAAAGAGAACGCGATCTCTTCGCGTTCGTAATAAAGAGCTTGTAATAAAACGAGAATCGACATCGGCGAGGGATATGAAATGCCATTTTTATTTCTGAACAGGATAGTAAGGTATTTTATTGAACTGATAAATCACATGTGTAGCTCTCTATCATATTTCATTTTAAAGCATTATTGTTAAGGGTGATTTCATTATGATTGTTGTAGCACTGTGCTGGAATTTATTTTCAAGTAATTACTGTGTCTATTAACTCTTTCCCCTCCATTGACGAAATTTTCTGGCTTTCCGTGTTTTCGATGTTAAATGGTAGGGGGCGCAATTACGCATCTTCTGAAAGAGTAAAGAATCTCCGGATCAAAACACAGGCAAAAAAAAGAGCAGCAGAAACAAGCGAATTTTTTTTTTTTTAAGATACTTTCCATCTAAATTGGTTATATTTCTTAAGCCTAGTAGTGAATGTTTTATGAGCAGTAGGTTAACCATATTCGTCCGCACAGACACACCGAAGCACAACCAAAACGATTTTATTCCGCAAAATGGTTTGGGGGCCAGAAGTTACATAGTGTACCTTTTTAAATGTTATCTTACAATTACCTTTTATTTTTTAACTGAGGCGGGAATGGTTTCTGTAAACTTACTTACAACTGATTTGTGTAATTTCCATGGCACTGTAGCGACACCAAATATAACTGCGAAAAATGATTGTTTCCAAACAAATTGGCGGAACACCCCTCATCTTCTATTGGTCAGTCTGGCAAGTGGTCCCGCCCCCAGACTCAAGCTATTGGTTGAACCATAAGTTATGTTTTCACTCAATATTCTTAAAATACTGTACAGCTGTTTAAAATCTTTGAAAAAATCCATCAACAGAAGGTGTACTTAACATATAAATAATGAAATAAAAATATTATCGATATTGTAGTATTGTATAGAGATATATTTACGTTAGGCTCAGACTGAAATGTCTGTCCATTTACTGATATAGTGGTAGAGTTGGTTCTCCCAAGGTTTTTTTTTTCCATTAGGTCACCTGATGGAGTTTTTCGGTTCCTTGCTACTGTTGCCTTTGGCTTGCTCATTCGGGGATATTTTATTTAATTAATCAATCAACAATACTATTGATCAGCATTACCAAACGTGGACGTTTTCCTCTAGAAACAAACATAGATGTATTATTTTAATTTACTACTGTGAAGCTGCTTTGATACAATCTGTATAGTGAAAAGCGCTATATAAATAAACTTTACTTGACTTGACTTGACTAGAGTTCAAGCTTAGACTGAGAGTAGCCGCCGGAATAAGATTGGGGGAGGCCTGATGGGGCCAAGAAGCAGGGCCGTGCACAGACATTTTAAGGGGCAGTGGCCTAAACCAAAAAAAGGGGCACTATTTTGTTTTTTTGGGGGGGTTGGCACACTACAAAGTTATTTTGCAGAAAATTTTGTTATTTGTATTAGATCTGATCAAGAGTACAATAATTTGATTAGACAAGCAGCTAATTCTAAGAAGGTGGATATGTTGTATACAGGGCTGGACTGGGAAAATAAATAAATAAATCGGCCCTGGCATTTTGGCCCAGACTGGCCCACTATATGATCATAAACACCACCCATCTTTGCACGCCCTTAAATATATGCAAACCAACTCCAATTCCTTAAAACCACTAATGCCATGTAATGAGTGAGTATATGAACGAGTGAGAGTTAACAGATGAAATAAGTACAAATTTGACATTTATTAATACAGTGATGATGCCTAAAACAAAATATAAGCTGCATTGGCATAGCAATACCAGTGTTTCTCACAGGATTTTTGGTAAAACCGTGGTGGGTGGACCTCGGGTCCTCTAGGGGTGTTCGGGGGCATGCTCCCCCATAAGAAAATTTTGTGCATTTTAATGTTAAATTCATCAATCTGGTGCACTTTGAGAGTTAAAAATTAAAAGCTCCAACCCATATTCAGTGTGCAAATTAAACAAAGAAACATTCAAACCTCTTTTAGTTACAGTGTCTATTTACATTAAACCTACTACATAATAATAGTTATAATATTAATCCAATGACAGTTATAGCCATATTTTGTAAAACAAATGCACTAAAACAATAAAGGAAACTTTCAAAATTAGTTTTGTACCAATTTCTATACTTGAAAGAGATAAGCACATGATCTTTTATTTTGACGCAAACTGCATCAAGCTTTTATTTTGGCGGAAAACATGGTTTACAAACGCCTCTCATTAAATTTCTAGTGAATTGCGGCAATCGTCAACTATGCATATGTGGAAATAATCTGCAACTGGGTTATGGGTTCCTACACTCAAGTGTTTTGAAAGTAGTTCTGCTTACCGCAGGCTTTACACTTTCTCATCTCTCTCCTGATCCTCCTCACTATCATCATCTGCCATAGGAGCTGATGAAGGTCAGGAAACATACACTACCGTTCAAAAGTTTGGGGTCAGTAAGATTTTTAATGTTTTTAAAAGAAGCATCTTCTGCTCACCAAGGCTGCATTTATTTGATTAAAAAATGCAAACAAAAACAGTTATATTCTGAAATATTATTCCAATTTAAATCAGCTGTTTTCTATCTGAATATACAGTAAAGTGTCATTTATTATTGTGATCAAAGCTGAATTTTCAGCATCATTACTCCAGTGTCACATAATCCTTCAGAAATCACTCTAATATGATGATTTGATGCTCAAGACACATTTATGATTATTATCAATGTTGAAAACAGTTATACAGTTATTTACATTTTTATTTCAGGATTCTTTGATGAATAGAAAGCTCAAAAGAACAGCATTTATCTGAAATCTAAAGCTTTTGTAACATTAAACACTACCGTTCAAAAGTTTGGGGTCAGTAAGAATTTTTATTTTATTTTTGGGGGAAAGAAATAAAATAAATCAATACTTTTATTCATCAAGGATGAGTTAAACTGATCAAAAGTTACATTAAAGACATTTATAATGTTAGAAAATATTCTATTTTAAATAAATGCTGTTCTTTTGAACTTTCTATTCATCAAAGAATTAAAAAAAAAATTGTACACACCTGTTTAACATTGATAATAATAATGAATGTTTCTTGAGCATCAAATCATCATATTAGAGTGATTCCTGAAGGATCATGTGACACTGAAGACAGGAGTAATGATGCTGAACATTCAGCTTTGATCACAGGAATAAATTACAATGTAAAATATATTAAAATAGAAAACAGTCATTTTAAATTGTCATAATATTTCACAATATAACTTTGTTTTTTATCAAATAAATGCAGCCTTGGTGAGCAGAAGATACTTCTTTTAAAAACATTAAAAAATCTTACTGACCCCAAACTTTTGAACGGTAGTGTATGTTTTGACACATTTTACAGTGTCTGCTTTAAGGGCCTGTTTCTATTTTTTCACGCTGTTTTTCTGCACATTCCTTGCGTTTCTTCTCCATCTCGCTGACTATTTTGACAGATACACACTGACACTGCTGCACGCTCGCTCACTCGTTTAAAGTTGTGATTGGGCCAGCCCAATGTCAATCAAGAAAAGAGCCAATGGGCCGCTGATCTACGTGTTTCATGAACTGGTCTGTCAGAAGAAAAAAAAATAAAAACCTAACGCTAACTTTTTCTGACCAATGCATTACACCGGCACAAACCCAGCACCGCCAATTAAGCAAAACAAAACAAAACGAATGGGCCGCCGATGTACAAATTTTATGGGCCATTAAAAAGAAAAAGAAAACAAAAAATTAATAAAAATAATGTATGAGTATGAGATCTATTGGCCTAAAAAGCACGTCGGCCCACCAGGAAAGTGCGCGGTATCCCCGATGGCCAGTCCAGCCCTGGTTGTACAAGTTGTTAGCACTAGTAGAAAGAGCCAGAAGACCAAGAGCAAAACATTACCGACATAAATACAAAAACAGACTAATTTCGCAGATTCAGCCACTGTCTTGCATAGCCTACCTGTTAATGAGCCAGCTTTCGTGAATTGTCCTATACTGTGAGTGACGCTGCGGAACGAGCGGGAAAACCTGGAGCGGATTAGTGGAATCAGCGGAATACTTTGAGCGGAGCGGTGGGGGTGGGGAAGAGGGGCACCTCAGTCGATGAGGGCAGAGGGGCAGTGGCTCCAGCCACCGGGCCACCCCCCTGTGCACGGCCCTGCCAAGAAGGGTCGTAATCTTAACAGATGCCACCTCACTTCACCATCGACACGGCTCCCACAAACCACAGTCCCAGTGTATTCAAATGTAGCACGTATTAAAAACACTCACGCTCACCTCTTATCAGATTACCATGCCTTACGATTGGCCTTCCATTGGCCTCTTTATTTAATAGAAGGTTCCTTTCTTCTTTGAGATGCCATAGAGTGTTATATCACTGCGCTTGAGCACTGTTATCTATGTTGAGGCCTGTTCTTGTAATGGGCTTTATTGATCTAAACAACATCAAGCTGGCCGTGATGTTATTAAGGTGAAGATAACTTCACTGTAACTTCCACTCAAACAATGTATTAGTGTTTTATTGGGTTTAAATAACTTTGGCTTTTAGACGCTAATGCAGCCGGTTAGTCACCCCGCTCTTTTATGGCTGCAGGATCTTAATAAAGCTTTCCTCTTTACATCCTGCTGTGTGTGAGTGTGTTTGTGTGTGTGAGAGAGGACAGGAGATGCCAAGTGCTTGCTGGGAAGTTTCTACGCCTTCAGTAAACAGCAGGAACTCTAAATAATCTGAGTAATTATATGTTGGCGGTATCCGTATTAAGCACCCCGTTATCAAACCTTATATCGCGCCGACCCGGACCTTTAAACTCGATTCACATTGCTGCTTTTTTTTCTTTTCTTCCTTTGTCAAATTAAAATATGTGGTAAGAATTATTTGTGGTTTTAGAGTCATTTATTAACTGCGTTTCGCAGTGAACTTTTTAAATGGATGTTCGGATGTGTGTTTTTTTTTTTTTTTTTTGGTCTTCCAAGGGCACACTGAATCCAATATTTATGAAATAACGATCCCATTCATCTACAGGCATATTTTCTGTATGAAATTTAATTTGCAGCTATTTAAAGCCATGCTTTTGGTAATGAATTATTTTGTCATCCTGCTTCTGATGAGATTCATCTTTAATAACTGTAACAATTATTTTATTAAAAAAGCCATGCATTATGGCTATCTCAGTGAGGTCTACAGCGAACGAGGATTCTCATTAGGAGGCTATTATTACCCCTGCTGGGCTTTCATTCACACTACCCAACTTAAATTACATTATGTGTCAACAATGTTTGCATTAAATTTAAGCAGTCATATTTACCAATTTTTCCCTCTCTCTCGCTCCCTACTACTGACACATTTAGATGTATTAAAAAGATAAAACACAGTTCTCGATCTGATAGGATGGCTTATTGAACGTTTACCTCAGTGCTGACTTTTAATAACACAATAATATTGAATTTGTATGCCAGTTGTTTTATATTAAAATGTTTTTGAAGGCTGTAGCCAGACATATTGTGGTCTTGAAGTTGCAAACTTCTCTGACACACAGGGAGAAGATGGAGGCATGCAAAGCAAAGCTTCTTTTGACATTGCAACCACATAGCAATGCAATAACAACTGCTCAGAACATCTTAGCAGCCATTTAAAGAGAGAGTTCATTTAATAACACTCGTGTCGTTCCAAATTTGCATGACTTTCTTTCTTCTGCAGAAGCTGTTTTCAAAACAACATGGGACCCATCTGACTTTTATTATTTGGACTAAAACACATTTCACAATATATTTAGTGATTCAGTGAAGAAAGAATACATGTTTGGAATGACACAATAAAACAACTTGGTGTAGGAATTCATTTGAAACTATTTCACTTTGAAATTAAATGTGAAATTGTGAGGCAAAAAGACTAGTATTTTCTTGTAAAACATGCTGTAATGCTTTGTTTTATTTACAACTTTGAAAAATAATTTTTTACAGAGTAAATGATGATAGAATTTTCTTTTTGGGGTGAACTTTCCATTTAACAGTGGACTGACAATCAGTCAAACACTTTTTTGTGTATTGTGGGAAGATTTGCATGGGTAATTGCATTCATTTTATTCAGAAAATTATAAATAAAATTCTATTTTGAAGAATATAGTTTTGTCTAGCAGGTGTATTTGGTAACAAATTGTGGTCTGGTAAGGCCTATGCGACGTGACGTTCTTTTTTGTGAAAACATCTGATGTTGTGCTAAAACGGGGCTTTTTGGTGGAAACTGATCTATAGGTGCATGACAAAAATCACAGCTGTGCACACAAAAAAAGCCGGACTATTTGCATATTAAAAGCACACCCAGCATTACTGTATGACAAATGTTGCAATTTTTGTTCTCCAGTCTCTCAAGGAAGTCGGAACGTTCCAATCGGAAACAAATAATGTGTAATACCTATTTTAATGCTTCCCCAATTTTTTTTTTTTTTTTTTTTTTTACCTGATTCCACTGCACATGGAACCATCTGCAAACATGGAAACCAAACATTGTAGGCTTCGTTCCGCATTTTACCACGGCACACTGTACACAAACAAAATGTTTATGGCTCACTAAGCTGAACCTATCCTGGCCCGAGACAGAAGCGAAATTACTGAATGTGAGGTAATCGGTTATTTCAGTTTGACCACTTCCTTAAACTCCTGCTATTACATAGTTATATGTGAGGATATGTTTCCAAAGAAAACCTCTGACTCTCCTGTAGGTCTAATGGCTTGGTTGATTGTGCAAATCAAATATTTAGCTGGACTTAAAAAGTAAAGTGGAGACTATGATTATCTATACCTGGAAATTGCAGTGTTGGGGAGAGGGCACAGTGATGTAGTTGCAGGACAGTTTGTCTTTAAAGTTAAAGTTTTTTGTCCTTTTGCAACATCTAGACTATGACCTGGGAATTTTGCTTCTGTTAATATAATGATGCATTGTATATATCACAGTGATAATTTAATGTTATGCAGGAAACAAAAAAAAAACAATGAATAAAATCACCATTTGAAGCTGTTTTTTAAGCATGAATAAATATCGAGATTATATATTGAATACCAGAAAAAGGCTTTTAGCTATATTGCCTGGTAAAGTAAAAAATTACTTTCTTTGTCTTTTTTTTTTTTTTTACATCATTGGAAATTTGTCTTGTTTTAAGCAGAAGCCATGAAAGAATAAAAAAAAACATCATGCGTGATGTTAACACAATGGTTGTAAACCTATATCGATACTCAAACACAGTTTGATCCTGTCCATCCTTTCAAGTGTCACATGGTCTTCATTATCGTCACTCCACGAGTTACGGTAATCTGCTAAATGTAGCCACCTCTCCCAGCATATTACTTGGATGTTTAACCCTTTTCTCCCTTCTTCAAGGACAAACAGTGTACGTGACGGGAGATCTCTGTGCGAAAATCCCCGAGCTCTCTTGAAGCAGCAGATCCCTTTTTCAACGCCAGCTGTTCTTCCAGATAAACTCTGCGGCGTGCTCGCAGATTCTCTTAATATGATTCCGCAGGGTCGGGCTCAGGAGAATAGACGCGAAACAAGCGTGCCAGGAGAAAGAGAGCGTTGAATTTTTCATCAGCAGGCCCTCGTAGTGCTGCAGCACTTTTTTAGTAGGCGGCCGGCTCATTCATGAGCAGATGTTCAGCGCAGGTCCAAGCTGCAGTTAGCATGAACTCTGCTGCCCTCTCAGCCGTTGGCTGCAAGGACGTTGGCAGCAACCCCGGCATCTGAGAATTCATTCCCGGCAAAAAGCGTTGAGCGCCGCTTCGACCAGACCCCTTTTTTTAGCCGCGTTGCCCAGCCCAGGAGCCGGCCAGAAATGGAGGAGGGCTTTTCTTTTGACAGGCCATCAGTCTTCGCTCTGACACTGATGAAAGACTCGCCCGGGTCAACTCAGGGGACCGGCCCCAAAAATTCCTGAAGACAATTTTGCTCAAGTTTATCATTAATTTTTTATGACGTCCTCTGTATGAAAATAAGCCACCTGGCACGAAAACCTAAACAGCCCCTTTTTGAAAACAAAAGCAGCCTTTTTTGCGTCATTTGCGTGAAGGTACCCTTGAAACGGGGGATTGGTATATCAGATTAATGCAGGTGGTTTAGGGGAACGCGTTGGTCAGGCTGGTCGCTACACTAAAGCCCAGCTGCTGCTGTGGTTAGCCAGGTGGTTCGGTTAGTGTGGTGACCTCAATACAACCCAAGAGACTTGAATAACAACCAATACAGATGAAGCCTTATCGTGTTTCATTTACATAACACTGTTATGTTGCCATACGTCCATGTAGCCTTTTCCCGTCTGAAAAGGCTCGAACGCCAAACCTGCATATGTTCCGCATGGAAAGTGTGAAATGTTTTTCTTCTTCTCCGTTGCGACGCATGTAAAGCTGTAATTGAAGGATGATGAGGTTTTTAGTCGTCTCTTTTTTTTTCTTCTCCCCCTTCAAGCACTTGTTTCTTCAGCACGTCTCCTACTTCACACTATCTAATTGGCCATTTTCAGGTTGGGTTTATGAGAGCAAAACTAATTAGTGTTTCTAAATTCAGAGAGCAAGAAAAAGGGAGGAAAAAAAAGGAAAACATGGTTGAATGGATTGTTCTGGTTTCCTCTCTGGTGTCAGGCTCATAACAATGAAATAAAGAGTCTAATCACTTTTAAACTGCTGTTTTTTTAGTTTTTTTTTAAACCAACACTGAATGTCACTTTCTCTCCTGGCATTTTGTTTGGCACGATCACAAGCCGGGAATAAAGCGAGTGCTTGCCCTCTTTACAAACTTTTTCCTTTGTAATTCGTGGGAAGGCAATGCAGGGGGAAAAAAACAATGCTCATGTTTTTAGGTGGGGTCGTTTCTTCTTTTGATTCGGAACGTCCTGGTGAAAGATGGGGGAGGGTGGAGAGTTTACAGTAGCGTTGACTTTTCGCCCGTTACCTTTATTCAGAGAGCTCCAGCTGCAGCTCGCCCTCAGGAAGGCCACAGCGGGCACGCACACGCACACACGCCGGCCCTGTTTGAGTTGGCACTCGCAACTTTTGCTGCCTCTGCAAGACAGACACCAGCGGCGTCCGCGCTGGCCAGGCGGGCCGCCGTTCTTCTAATCAGGATGTGCCTTTTCCACCTCTCTCAGGAAACACATTTCTGCCTCTCCCTCCCCTCGGCGCTAAAAAAGCGAGGGACGGACTTGAGGGAGAAAGTCGGTGAAAATGAGTGACAGGATTGGAGTCCGAAGGGGATTGGGCTAATCTGAGTTTAGTAGCACTCCCTCAACACCTCACCCTCCCAGTCTCCACTGGGCCTTCATTTATATTGAATAAAAAAAAGTTTATAGGTCAGTTTAACAAAGTGCCGTAAAACTCGCACTATTTTTATTTTTCTACCTTGCTGCCGGAGGGATTTGCGTTTTGAGGGCCAGTAATTAAGAAGCTGTGAATCCAGGGTTAGGGAGGAAGAGTGTTTAAATGCAATTAGAGCACCCGCTCGAATCAATTTGAACCCAATTACAGTTTTCGTAAATGTGCTATTATTTGTTTAATCAAGGAAATTTTGCCCTCTTAAGATGCTAAAAATGTATCGCGATATTATTTAAACACGTAGCGAAAATAAACTCGACGGAAGCGGTTAATGAACAATTTCAAAGTGACCTCTCTCCGTGTGCCCTCCCTCGTTACCTTGTTCTTCTCCGAAAAGAAAACTCCATTTGATTTGTCTGGAGATAAAGCTATCACAATATCGCTGGATAATTAGCACAAAATCCACATCAGTTTTTTTTTTTTTTTGGGGAACTGGATGTGGAGCACCAGTCTCTGATGATTCAAAGTTTCAGTAGATTTCCTCATTTCTCACTGATGTTTTTCCTGTATGTCCTTCTCTCGTCTTTGTCTGCTCAGTCTTTCTACCTGCTGTCTGTTCTGCAGGCAGGAGCGTGCAGTGGTCCAGCCCTGTGGATGCTGAACGGTATGTCTTACGGTTTTAACTGTGTCAAAACACATTTGGACACTCTAGCCACACTTCTGAATTGATTTCATTGCAATAGATAACTAAATATTAAACCAAGTGGCATTTGGAAGCAAAAGATGCGCTACTCAAAACCACACTTTTTATGAGATATTCTTGTAATTACTTTAAACCAATTGATCCCAAAGTCATTTTTGTGACTAAAAAAAAATTTTAGTCAAGTCCCCCCCCCCCCAACACCCCTTCAATTACTATATGAACAGCAATTCTGCTGTATGTAATTTAAACAATCCAACAAAATTTTTTTATGTAATGTTATAATTTATTTTAATTAAAATAAATACCTTTTGTTTTAATATTTAATTCCTACATAATGCATTTAATTCCTACATAATGCAATTAATTCCTACATAATGCAATTTATTTAAAAGAAATGCCACTTGCCAAATGCCAATATTTAATTCCCATCAAATGCTTTTATGTATTTCTTTAGAATAAATACCACTTGATTTAATATTTAATTCTTTATTATTATTATTATTTAATATTTTATTTATTTATTTATTTATTTAAAAATTAGCTTTTTATATTTAATTCCTGTCTAATGCATTCATGCATGTATTTCTTTATAAATAAATAAATAAATAAAATAAATGCCACTTTTATTTATTTAAGTGTTTGGTAATGCATACCAAATAATATAAATCAAATATGTAATATATTTCTTTATATATATATATATATATATATATATATATATATATATATATATATATATAGAGTATTACAAACTTGAAAAGTATTAATTTAAGGTACATTTAGAACAGATAAAAAATGTGCGATTAATCGCGAGTTAACTCATGACAATCATGCGATTAATCGATTAAAAATTTTAATCGATTGACAGCCCTAATATATATATATATATATATATATATATATATATATATATATATATATATATATATATATATATATATATATATATATATATATATATATATATATAAAATTTCTTTATATACCAACTGTATAAATGAATTCATATTTATTTAAATGCCACTTGGTTTAAAATTTAATTCTTACCTAATGCAATGACATTCATATGATGTAAGTGTCACTTAGTTGTCTAGGCAAAACACATCTGTTGGAAAGTGCTCACAGTTTAGATGTATTTCGGCATGCTGTCAGCATGTATGCAAGGTCAGTTCTAGTTGAATTGTCTGAATTCTAGTCTGAATTAGATTGTACACAGTTAAATATAGTGTACCACCACAGTTGTTTTTGATCCATGTCTCTCACGGCCTTCACTTCCTGTGTGATGTGTAAACAAAACAAACAAACCATGACACTGCCCACGTCACAGTGCCAGTCTATGTTCAAACCCTGTTGTTTACAGTAAATGTTCATATGTTCATGACCTTCAGTCACAAAAAGCATCCGTTTGCGGCACATGGCATGCCGTATTAGTGCTTATTAGCATATTGTCTGTGAAACAAGTGCTCAACAAACATTAACCCACATATGCATCTAAATGTTTCAATTCTGTCATCAATGTTTGATGCGAAATATATGTTTTAGTCAGTCTTTTGTGATGCATTGTGAGTTTAATGGAGCTTCTGCAAAGTAGCTTGGCCAGACAACGTTTTAGAAAAGTGCTTCTAACAGTTTTACCCGCTAGTAAAACTGTGTACCTTACTGATTGATAGTAAATGGAAAACATGAATGTAAATTGTGTCATTTGATAATGTAAATGGAGAGCCGAGCTATTTTCCCCCACCCCCATAAAGAAATCAGCCCTATTTACATAGTCAGTTGTGCTTATGAGACTTATGGAAATCAATCTCTTGTCTTTTTCCAACTACACAATTTCACGTTAGTTCAGAGAATACCCATTTGAAAGTCAATATGGTGACATTGGCTCGGCTCCATGTTGGTAACATGAATTAAACATAACAAACAAAACAACATGCTCTTCCAACAAACTTTTAGATGAGTTGTAATGCATTAATCCCTCACATTGCATGCGAATGAACTCAAAATGTATGATTATTTCCTCTTGAATATTGATTTTTTTGATGGCGTTTAACGGAAATTTAGCTCTGATGAAAGTCCAAACTTTTGGCGATCTGAGTTAAAAAGCACTCCAAATATGTTTAAGTGCAGGTTATTATTATTTAGTTATTCAGATTTATGACCATAACAGAAAGCGAAAGCAGGTGGATTCGAGCTTGTCCATTAAAGTGTACTTTGCAGGGTCCAGTTTTAAAGTGGCCAGCAAGGCAGCTGTGACGAGAGTAATTGAAGAGGGTCTTGGTTTAAACGTCTTGCACATGGTTTTCCACTTTCTTTAAAAGCACTTTTAGGACTCATAATTGTTGCAGATGGGTTATGACTAATGAGGGGACTACATTTATGACTCAACATGAGGACATGAAAGCTGTTCTTGCTGTTGAATTTAACCTTTTTAATATTGACTAATTATTTAGGTTAGGAAAGATCTTAAGGCACAACGCGGTACTTTAATACATTCCATTAGTTACATTAGTCGACACCTTTCAGAGCTTTTCTACCTCTTTTTTTGTAATATCTTTGACTGTAGCCTCACATGCTTGTGCAGAATATGACATTTAATAATTGAACTGTACAGGTTGGTTGACTGTTTAATAAGACCTTTGAGCAGTGATCACACCTTGGCTGAATGTGGCCCAAATCTTTTTATTTTTCTTGAGTAGTGACATGTGAACAGAAAATATTGAACAATTATCTGCTTTTTTTGAAGGCGTGAAAAGTCTGTTCAGAATCGTGCCATTTGCAGTGTCTGTTCCCTGACTAGTGTTTGATATAAACAGCGTTTTCATTTTTTTTTTTTTTTTGCAATTTTGAGGCTTTAATCCATGTCTGTTAGCTTTGAGGTCATCTATATGCAACTATCTGTATGCTTTTAAAAAGTCTATTGGCTATTTTAAAAAAGGACCCCTTCGTTATGTTCCGCCCCAACTTCCTGTGTAAATAGGAAATACCTCAGCACAGGAAAGAAAACTGTGCTTGTCAAGCCATTTCTTTAAAAGATCATGCAAACAACCATACAAAAAAGAAACTGAGCAGAAAATTGGACTTGCACACTGTGGTTTGTGCTGCGAACTTTGGTTTCACATATACAGAGTATTCTTCTTTTTTTCCGTTTTTGTTATTTATGCTGGTTCAAAAGTTTGGGGTCGGTAAGTTTTTTTTTTTTTTTTTTTTTTTTTTTTTTTAAAGACTCTTGTGCTCTCCCATGGCTGCAATTATTTGATAAAAATACAGTAATATTGTGAAATATTATCACAATTTAAAATAACTGTTTTCTATTTTAATATAATTTAAAGTGTAATTTTTTCATGTGATGGCAAAGCTGAATTTTCAGCATCAATCCGCCAGTCTTCAGTGTCACATGATCCTTCAGAAATCATTCTAATATGTTGATTTGGAGGCTCAAGAAACATTTCTTATTATTAGAATGTTGCTTTACATTTTTGTTGAAACCATGATGCATTATTTTTATAGAAATAAAAATTTAAATAGAATAGAAACTTCTAAAGAATTTTATTTGAAATCTTTTTTGTAACATGATAAATCTCTTTACTGGCACTTTTAAATAAATAGTTATTCTTAATGTGTCCTTGCTGTTGCTTAAAAAAAAAAAAAATACGGATCCCACACTTTTAAAAGGTTATATCTATGTTTATGTTCGCTTTAATCACTTCAGGTGAAATAACGTTTTTATATTTCCTCCATAAATCATTTTTTGGTAAATTTTTTCAACATCTTGCATTTAATTAACACTAACTAATTTAATTTAGTCACTGTCACATTGTCTCGTTTTTAGTAGTTTTGAGATTAAAACTCCAGATGCAGTCTTTTTTTTTTTTTTTTTTTTTTTCTTCTACACGCACACATTGGCAATGTCATTTTGTCCAGAATGGTGACATAAGGGTCAATCCCATCTGTCCTCCCCCTCTCTCCCTCTGCTCGGTGGTGTTATACGCCCCTGCTTCACGCAGCTCTGCCAAAGCGACTCACCCCAGCCTGTTTGTGCCCTGTCTCTGTTTGTAAATACACAGACGGAGGATGCGGGTGCCGCTCGGGGTCATGACTGCCTCGCGGACGCTCGAAACCCAATGTGACAAGCAACAGATGAGTCACAGCACCCCGAATCTAAAGAAGCAGATAGTTTCTCTCTCTCTGTCTCGCGCTCTCTCTCCCCTTGGGTCACGTAAAGATTAGTGACACCTTCGCTGGCATCATATAGGCCTCTGCCAAATCCTGCCATATAATCCCGCCTCAGTGCCATTGCCCTCCCCCTTCCCTTTTCTGTGTATCTTTCTTTCTTTTCTCGCCCAGTCATAATCAGAGCTTTGTTCTCGTTTAAAGCTATGTTTTCTCCATGCCAATTAAACATGAGGCATTGGATAATTTTATATAAATGGGTGATTGTTTCAGTTTGTTGTTGTTTTTTTATGTCAAAATATATGCATGTATGTGTGTGTGTAAAAAAAAAAAAAAAAAAAAAAAAATTTATATATATATATATATATATATATATATATATATATATATATATATATATATATATATATATATATATATATAAGAATGGATATATGTATATGTGTGTTTAAGCACACTAATTATATCATTAGTAAAAAAAAGATATATATATCCAAATTATTAAAATAAAAAGAAACTTAACAATACACTCTATTAATATATCAAATTTAAAGGACCGTATCTTTTCCTAAAAAAAATATACGTTCATCATCTTCACTATTCTGACATTTTTGCAAGATATTCAGTCATATTTTTTCTTTAGAGACAGATAGACAGCACCGAGTCAGTATCTCCCTCTCAAACTCAAAAGATCAAAGCATCTCTCATCTTGTCCTTCTCAAAATCTGAAAATCCAGCTCGCCTTTTTTTTTTTTTTTTGCCAGCCGCACAAAGTAACAAACGCTAGCCGGCACTCTTGGGCCCAGGATTACGATCCTTCCGGAATAATCTGTCCATCTTTTTAAGCAAATAGCTTGGCCTTCCATAACCAAGGAGAACAACGGGCGTGCATCTTTCTTGTTGACCTGATGAAGGTGTTTAAATGCTAAGCTGGATGGGATGATGGGCCCTGAATCTATTTGCCAACTTCAGCTGCTAATTTGACCTTGAGGTATTGACCCACATTGGAGTTTTTTCAGACGCTCTTGTAAGCAACCTGTGTTAAATTCATGTGTGTCTCTAGGCTGGTTTTCGACAATAATCACCCAGAGCTTGCAGTTATGTTATATGTAAATTTACTATTATCAACGCATCCAATTTGGTTAAATGGCGTAGTGTGGGTGGCTGTTTTGATCCTTGTACCTACAACACTTACTTCATACTTTGGGCACTTGTTGTGTTAGTTTGGTGACCTTAGTGTTTCTAAAAAATGATGTCACAGTAATAGGAATTGTGACTGTTTGGCATGTATCTGATTGATCTTTGTCAGGCAGGAAAGAAATGACAAACCGCTATCATGTAGTGTGTGTACCTGCTTCATACTCGTATGGAAATTGCTGCCATATATCTAGATCTAAAGTGAAGCATTTAAATATTCAAATATGGATCCAAAACAATTTGCAGGCATTACTTTGCATAGAGTGTTATTTGTTGGTGTAGATTGTGTTGGAACAAAGAACGAAGGCTGGCCGATGGGAAGCAGAAACGGATACGGCCATTTCTCAGAATAGCGGGAGATAAAGGTGTTGAAGTGTTGAGGCTACATATGAATACTGGTAAGTTCTTTAATGGAAACTAGTTAAAGTATTGGCTTGTGTTTTACAGCAATGGACAGTGGTTATAAGTGCATTTTTGTATACTTTTTTTTTTCTCATTTCAAAATATATATTTTTTTAAACTTTGGAGTTTTGATTCAGTTGCATTTGGAATTTAATGGAGCAAAAAAGAAGGTTTTCATAATTTACTGACCCACATGTAGTTCCAAACCTGTATGATTTGCTTTCTTCCTTAGAAAAAGGGATATTTTGAAGACTGTTTTCCATGCTCTTTTCCATGTAACCACAGTGGAGTGTTTAAGGGTGAAAAAATATGGAAAAGCACCATAAAATGTCAGCATTTCAATAGTTTTTCACTGAAAATCTTGACATCCTGTGTAGCATTCCTTGATGCTTTCATCAGAGAGGTAGCAATATTCAATTCTTGAATGATTCATTTGAATATTTTAAGTTAATCTAGGCTATTAATGATTCATTCACAAAGCAAAATTATTTGTTCTGGCATTCATTTCAATGACTCAATTCAGTTCCAGTGGTTAACAAGGTATACATTTTCTTAAAAGTTTCTCACACAAAGAATATATCATATTAGCCATACTGTATGGATAACCTTTGTGATGCTTATGGTGATTTTGTGTTCTTTTTCAAAGCTTGAAAGTCCTTTATTGTAATTGCATGGTCTTCAGTCTTCAGCATTTCTCCTGTTGTGTTCCACAGAAGAAAGTGCATCATACAGGTTTGGAACGACATGAGGGTGAGTAAAGGATGACAGAATGATCATTTTTGAGTGAATAAACCTGCTTGAGAGTTGTGTCCACGTTGCTGCGGCGCTGAAAATGGCCCTTAAAACATCATCATTTCTCTCCACATTTCAACACAAAAGACTCTATTGTGGCCATGCTGTGCTGATGTTTATTTAAAGTCTCCTCTCTCACACAGTAACGTACGTTTCACCCAAAGAAAACACACCACCCCCCTCTTCACAGTGTATGTGAGAGTGTGTGTCCGTGAGTGGGAGGGAAAGAGAGGGGGATAAAGGAGAGAAAGAGTGGAATAAATTAAGAAACATCAAGTGGTAATTTAGTAGGAGAGATAGAGACAAGACAGAATGTGCTGGGGATGGGACGGATAGACAGGAGAAATAAAGGGGGTTAAGAGATGGAGGAAGACTGGAAAAAAATAGGCTGGCTGAATGTTTGACAGGGTTAAACACAGTGAAAGATTACCAGAGAAATCTAAGACATCTGTAGCGAGTATCAGCGAGAGTTTTAATTAGGAGGAATCAGCGGTTTTTAATTCTTTTCTAGGTGCTTGGCAATAACGTAGAGATGAGTAATTGAAGGGAAAGAGCTGCCTCAGAACACTGTTTAAAGCTAATGTCATAGTCCAGCCACTTGATGTAGTCATTTATGTTATCAACTTCAATTTCAATGAAATAATTGTAGTCATGCTATGTTGCAGAAGGAATTTCTTATAGGAAAACAATCTATAATATTTTTTTTAATTGATGCAATGGAACAATATGTTAAAATGTTAATAAATATGAAAAGTAGGTGTTTTGGGTGGTTGCTAGGGCATTTTAGGCTTTTAAAATAAATCAATTTTATTGTCTACAAGGGTAAAATTGTAAGTCTGATCATTTTGTAATGTAATAGACGCATGATTTGAGGTACAATTCATGCTCATATCAGTCAGCACTAGTTACATATTGAAGCTCATTATAGAGGTTTAGAACATCCCCTAACCCACAAGATGAGCAATAATCATAGTGATTTAGCCTGCTATGGACTGTGGAAGGAGATGAATCTACCCTAAGTTTTACTTGAATGGTGTGAATCTGTAAGTGTCCAGAGGGGAGGGGTTTGGCATTCAAATTAGGTTCTAAATTATTCACGTAATGCATGATATTCCCCAGTAGAGGTGCAGCACGTCACAGTGAGTCAACTAATAGCATTTGATTGTGCTGGTCTTGTGACCTTAGTGTAAATGAACCAGTTTTACAATCATATCCGTAACGTTGACAGTCTGATTTATGCTTTAAGCATACTTTCGTTGTTTTGTTAACCATATAAACCAATAAAGAGGGAAGGATCTCGATTGCTCTTTTAAAGCTGCTTTAAAAATCTCCCATCAGCTCCACTGATCATTCCTTTTGTTGAATAATTGATTTTTACTTGCTTTTTGAGTAATTAATATCTGATCAAATTAATATTAACACTGCCTGAAATATTTATGATGAATGATAAAACTATGAACTATCTGCAAGATGATAAATGGCAAGAAAATTCCAAATTAAGATAGAGCCATTTCATTTTCATCTCGAGTTTAAGAAATAAATGAGAATCATTTTTTCAGCTTCATGCAAATTAGACTAATTCGGCTCTATGTTGGACAGCTAAAGACCTAAATGAAGTTTGTACTGAGGGGGAGATGACGTTTGATGTTTTTTTTTTTTTTCATTTGGAAGCTTGATTTATACATGATTGCAACCAAGAGAGTTAACTGAATTTGTTTAACCCTTAAACACATTTTCCCATTCATCCAAAAACAGTATAGGGTTGCTAACGATCCAAGGTGTGTAAAGCCTGTTTTATACTTCTGCGTCGAACTGCC
This sequence comes from Scardinius erythrophthalmus, assembly GCF_964197995.2. Taxonomy (NCBI): domain Eukaryota; kingdom Metazoa; phylum Chordata; class Actinopteri; order Cypriniformes; family Leuciscidae; genus Scardinius; species Scardinius erythrophthalmus. The sequence goes on from NC_138232.1 coordinate 9,394,954, forward strand.
GCCGTAGCTACGTCGTAGGCTGTGTGTAGCGCGCGTACCCTACGGCGTACCCTGACGTGCACCTCTCCAAAAATGTAACAACGCGTCAATTCTACGCGGACACAAGCGCGGTGATTGGTCTGCCAGAACCCCTCCCTCGGGGTTTCACATGCTCCCTAGGTGCGCGTCAACGCGGACAACGACACAGAAGTATAAATTAAAACCAACACGTTGCGTACGGCGTATAGGCTCCGGCGTAGGTCCGACGCAGAAGTATAATGAGGCCTTAAGAGTGCAAGTATATATTTTTTTCTGCACAACAATAATTTAATCTTTGATGACTGAATAAGTGCAATTCCCCTTGTCTGATACACACACTCATAGTTACCGCAGGCAGAAAACAAACAAATAGGAAGTATCATCAGCAAAACTTGAAATGTCTCAGCGATTTACTGCAGAGCAAGTACTGAACAAAATCAAATATTAGTGTCACTGTCACTTGATGGTTGATCTGCTAAAAAAGCTGTCAGCGATCAAAATCGAATATGATCCAGATGCTGAATGTACTGGGAAATGAGCTGTGATGAGGACAGTTATGATGGTATAAACATCTGCTCAAACTGAACCCTCCAAAATATGCTTTATTTTATTCTTCTGTAATTGTTACTCTAATATCAGGAGAGTTTTGTATTACTCCATCCGTGATCCTTCCGTGTTAGATATAGATCCGGGTCGCTAAAGACCCGGATATGTAATAATGATTTGCGAAACATTCATGCATTTAAGGGTTAAATACCAAGGTTAGATGACATCATATCACCCTTATGATACATAGTGGGTACATGGAGATGAACAAAACCAATGATGTCCTGTGGAGGCGTATTCAAAGCAAGAAGTCAACCTAAAGCAGTTTTTTTTTTTAGATCTAGTTGTTTGTAGGCAATGTGTGATTATAGGATGTTGCCATTTGAAAGTTTTGCCTTTATGGTGCACACATCGTAATTAAACATATTAAATGTGAACAAAGATTTTAATATCAAAATTCAGTGGAGTTATGAGTTATTGTACAATGTAAATGTACAAAACATCCTGTTTCTTTGACTGTTTGGATGGAATTTATTTATTCATGGTGCGGGAGCTCTCATTGTGGATTTTTTTGCATAACAATGCCTTGTCAGAATTAAATATTCATAGTTATCTGAAAACAATCCATGGTTTGGACTGAAATGATAGTTGCTACAATAAATATAGTCACTTGTAATGATAGTTCTGAATTTTAATGCCGGTTTATGAACATAATAAAGGCGACATGAAAGACTTGCCATTCAATATCAGATAGCCAAGGAGAAGCAAATGATTTCAAATATTAGATATTTAAATTATTTTCAAATGAACAGAGAAGTGAGCAGAGAGAAGGGCGAGGAGTTTCCCCCGGTGGTCCTTCGGGGGCTTTGTTTCTGTGGCGTGGCTCATTAGCGAAGCGAGCTCATAGAACCGGCACACACACACCGAGCAGAGGCCCTGAGCGTGCCGTCGACATGCGCACGCTTTCTCTTTGCGGGAATGCTGACCGAGAAGCTGTCCTGATTAAAATGACAATAGTCTAATTAACTCGACCTCTGTGTCAGTGCACAAAACAGTGTGAAAAAAAGGAAATTGGCAGGCCAAGCGACTATTTCTTTGTCTCCGTCCAGAAGTGAGAGATTTTCTCTTCCTGTCGCCGCGTGGTGCGCCAGACCATTTCAGAGTTGTGTTAATGGCAATTATTTTCATAAGCTAATTAAATCCAGGGCCTGCTCTGTGTTTCTGGTTGCGAACCCTTGAGAGACTTAACTTAGGGCTAGCGCTACAAGCACCTTTAAGTAGCAGTCTGTTAGTAATTGAGAAAAATGATACACTTATAAAATGTTTGCATTTTATCTGATTCTAATCTGGAATTTGGGAAATTGCTCATTTTTAGGCAGAGCCAGGGCGACTTAGCGGGCTAACCTCCCTCACCCCGTTTTTCCTCCACCCCTTTCCAAAGTCAGCGAGAGAGAGATAAAGAGGAACAGAGATGCCAGACGAACGGAAAGGAAACCATTTCGCTGACAAGTAGAAGAACACTAAGCCAGATAACGGCGGATCTTTAAAGCTCTCAAACAGACACCATTCTGAAAGTTGTATTTTCCTCTTGCCCCCGCAATCTGTTGCCATTATTCGATTGGTTAATCTCATCTGAGGGCGGAGAAGAAAAAACAAGTGGAAAAAAAAGAGAGAGAAGAAGAAAAGAACCGCTTAGATGAGTGGAGTGGAAAGTGCTTTCAGTTCTATTATCCTTCTTTTGGTGATTGCGGCCCATAGGGAGATAATTACGCTTTAGTCTTGAGTTAATGAAATGAAAACTTTCTTTCTTTTCTCTCGGCTGAAAAGGAACGGTTGATCTTTTGTGCCACTATCTGAAGGCATCTCCCACCCTTGACAGGGGCACATTGAGGATGCGTTTTGTTTTAGGCTGAAAAAGCCCCCCCTCTCCCCGTACGCACACACTTGGGCTGTCAGTTGAGCAGCGATATGACACATCCTTCAGCATATTGAGTTGCCCGTTCCTCTCGCTTCAGATGCTCTTCCCTGTAGCTCTGCTGCTAATAAAATACACCAAAAAAACAAAACAAAACAGAGAAATACTCTCCATATAACACACAGCCTTTGCTCAATAGCTCAAAGCAAAAGCAACTTTTTGATGCAATACAATTATGCAATTTCGATTCAACAAAATAACTCATCTCATTAGCAAATTCGTATTATTATCATTTTTTTATTAAATGAAAAACCGAAGATTGTAGGAGAAATTGAAACTACATAAAATGTAATCAGGCTTAAATCATTTGTTTTTTTATAAAAAAAAGTTATCATTTATCATCAAATTTACAAAATTAAAAACTGAAGCTTGTTGGAAAAACTGGAATGATAACAATAGTAGCTGATGTCGTTGTTGTTTGCTCTTAATACTTTTAGCTTGAAGTCATCATCTAATCGTCATATTTGTGGGACAGTTTTGTTTGTTGGTGTCGGCGTTTATTGAAGTTTATGTGGAAAATGCAGGTTTGAATCTCAATCATGTCCCAATTGCATTCTTGCCCTCTCTCTGCTGTTTTCTGTGAAGCAAAAATTGCAAAAATAAATAAATAAATAAATTCTAGCAATATTAATTGAATCATTAAATATAAAAAGATGAATATATGTCATAGAGCTTTTAACTAGACATTTCTAGCTTCAAATCATCTTGTGTTTGTGGTGAAAGTTTGTGTTTGTGCACCGTCCCCGTCCACATCTGGTTTGGGACTTTAGGACCGGAGTAGTCTGACCCCTCCTCCTCCTCCTCCTCCTCCTCCTCCTCTCTCACATTTCATCATCTGTTCTGCAGCTCTCCACTTCTCACTCACTCGTTCTTTGGCCTCGCTGGATCCATCTGCTGTTATTATTTGCCTCTGATAATTGGCTTGAACAATGGAATGCCTGTGTGTCCCCCTCGCCTTTGAAACAAGACACCCTGTTTATTTTCTGGAGGTCCTTTCTGTGCTCTCTCTGTTTTTTCCCCTTCCTCACTCACCTCATCCGTCAATCCGTTCCCTTCCCCTTTCCATTTTCTCTCCCCATCTTTCTCTATCTCTCCTCCTAAGGTTTTTGCTCTCTGCTCTTTTTTTTTTTTAAGCGAGTTGTTAAAGTCACACATGTAAGTGCGTTTATGAATGAGTGTCAGGCTCGGGATTCTTTGCAGGAATGAGTCGTGATTGCTCAGCTTACCATCGATCATGTGATGTTACATTTCTCAACAGCCACTTTAAAGTCGAGAGAGGCGGAGAACTGCAAGAAGTAAAGCACAGCATTACTGAACTGCACTGTCCTTTTCACCTCCACCTTTGTCAAAAGTTGTTTTCATTCAAATTTGTAAGGTTTTAAGTTTGCAAGAAATTTGGAAACATCCGATGCAGAAAGAAGGTTCTACAGTATATAGAATCTTAAAGGGTTCTGTCAGTTGCTTCATATATAGAACTTTTAGGGGTTCCCATAATGGCATTATTATGGATTAGTTAAAAAAAACTTTTTTTTTTCTTTTTTTTTATGCGTTGAACAGCTTATAACATACTTTATCAGTACAAATAATTGAAATAACCTTTCAAATAAATGAAAGGATTGTGCAATTATTTAAGACATTTTCTCCTTATATAGAACCTTTTTGCCATAACGCGTCCTTTAAAATTGAGTAAAGAACCCTGGGGATTGGAGAAATTGGAACTATAAGATGTAATCAATTTGTTTTTAAGAATTTTCTAAATTCAGAACTGAAGCTTGCTGGAAAAAATTGATTCTAAATCTAAAGAACTTTTTGTTGGAGAACTAGAATGAACTATGATAAGGTATAGTTAATAAATGTTTCCAAATGAAGTAAAAATAATGCACTTACTCCTTTGGGAATCATCAAACCAAACAATTCGTTTATCTCCACTGTAGTCCATTTAGCCTCAGCTGTAGTTTGATTAAAAGTAGTCCAGGGCCAGGACAGGACAGGTATGCGTTTCCCAGCAGGCACTGGTGCGATCGGTGCCAGCCCTTCATTTGCTGAGTGTTTGTGTTTATGCAAACGGAGGCCCTCTTCCTGCATATTCAATCTTCGACTCAGGCTTTTGTTGTGTTTAGTCCACATACCTCCAGCCCCCGAGACCAGAGTGCATGTGTGTGTGAGCCAGAGAGCGCGAACGGGGCAAGGCTGCCGGTTGCACACTGCTCGCACCTCACTTACAACTTGATAAAGAGGCAGCTGGTGAAGAGAGGACTTTTGTTATAGTGTGGATCAAAGTGTGGGACGCTGGAGTTGTTTGGATTTGGCTTGCGGAGCACTGGGTTATGTTCATGGGTGAGTGTTCAGAGACTTTAAGCGATGCATTTATTCTCCCTCTTCCTTGTCAAGCTAAAAATACTGAGTAAAATTCTTACGTTTCTGACTGTGCATCTCAGATCCCTGTCGTTGTCACACGTTTCTCTCTCTCTCTCTCTCTCTCTCTCTCTCTCTCTCTCTCTCTCTCTCTCTCTCTCTCTCTCTCTCTCTCTCTCTCTCTCTCTCTCTCTCTCTCTGAGCAAACCACACGGTATCTGCCTCCGCTCTCCTGTCCAATTAGATCTTTCTCACAAAAAGAGAAGTGAATCTGTATTGGGAGATTTTGCTCTTTCCTCAGTCACTACGCTCACTCTCACTCTGTCTCTGCACAGGGAAATGGAATTTGTGGGTTATTGATATTAATAGTACACAGGATCTGTGGTCAAAAGAGAGAAGAGAATGGATGAGAAAGAGAGAGAGAGAAAGAAAGAGAAGGGGATTGGTGGGGAGAAAGAGGAAACATGATGTCAGAGGGGATGTTAAAGCATTGCTGATATAAAAGATATGAGCCTTAAAAATGTGTGACATGATAAAAACAGAAGTGGTGTTTTGTTTGTGTAATGTTTAGTATAACTACAAAAAGTTTTGTATTTAGCCCTATATTGTTAATATTGTTGAATAAAATACAAGCCATATAAATATGCCTACATATTATTTGCTTTATATTGCTATGCATTATATCAGCCACGATTCTGTAGATATTGGTGTTGACCGAGGTCATTGCATAATCAGAATGTTTCAGAATGGATAAAGTAAGTAGTTTATTAATGAAATGAGTGATGGACATAAACTATCGTTCAAAGGTTTGAGGTCTGTAAGATTTTTTTAATGCAATTGAAATAAGTCTCTTATGCTCACTATAGCTGCATTTATTTGATCAAAAATACAGTAAAAAATGAAATATTGTGCAAATTGTTAAAATAGAAAACAGTTATTTATTCCTGTGATGCCAAAGCTGAATTTTCAGCATCATTACTCCAGTCTTCAGTGTCACATGATCCTTCAGAAATCATTCAAATATGCTGATTTGGTGCTCAAGAAACATTTCTTATTATTATCAATGATGAAGACAGTTGTGCTGCTTAATATTTTTGTGGAAACTGTAATGCAGTTTATTTTTCAGGATTTTTTTTATGTTTTGATGAATAGAAAAGTATCAATTAAATGATGAATGAAAAAATTGCTAATGAAAGCTATTGTGTAAAATAAGTATTTATACTTTTGTTTAAATTCAGCAATTTTGTGTATATATTATTTGCTATATATACTGTAATATTAATCAGCAATATGTAGGCAACCCTGATATCGGCATCGGCAGCAGCCATTAAAAATTGGATGATGCATATTTTCTTTTTTCAAATAGATATTCTCCAATGGTTTCCAATTTTTTTTTAAGCGTGTTTTGAGTAAATATCATGAAGCTGAAGTACAGTTTTTTTTTTTAAGTACAGTACGTATTTGTGTGATTAAATTGAACATTACTGACCCTAACCTCTAGATATCCATATTGGCATTTGTCATTAATAAAACTATAATATTTCACTGCTTAAAAAGATAACATTACATAACTGGGTTAGAACCCACAGTGACCAGTGTTAACCCTCATAGCCTTAGGCTTTAGCTGAATAAATGTCATCGGGGGAGAGGAAGAGATTATGAGAAATCGCTTTACAGATATATATATATATATAATCCAATTACAAAAAAAGAAAAAGAAAGAAGAGGGGAAGGTGAGCTCAGAAAAGAAAACAAGTGCAGCTTTTTATTTATCTTTTGGATGATTTCATTAGAATGTGTTTTGAAAGTCTGGCTGGGCCGTTTCTGGTATCCAGAGTGAAAGAATGCTCTATTCAGCTTGCGTTCTTGCCTGTTAACATTTAAATAGTGTAAAGAAATGCACTGCCTTGTTTGTTTTGGGATAGGAACGAAATACCGCTGCCTTGGTATTAAGACTGTGAAAGCTGTGTGTGTGTGTGTGTGTGTGTACTCTGTGTACTTTGTTCTTAGCTCAGCAAAACGTGAGGGCAGGTCTGAAAAAATGTCTAGACTCAGACAGCCTGACAGTCAGCAGACTATGTACCGACTCGCTCGGCCTCCAGAAGCTCAAGTGACCCACGTACAAGCCAAGATAAATTAGGTTTCTCGTCTGTTTGCATGTCGGAAACCGCCGTTGTTTACACGAACGTGGACGTGCACAACAATGGGCGAAGCCTGCTTGTAAGTGAATTATAAAAATGACTTTCAGGTTTTTTTGGGAATAGTTGAAATGAATCAGGCTCTGGTGAGAGAGTGAGTGGGAGAGAGAGACCTCTGTTCAGTCACCTTTTTGTCAGGCTTTTGTAAACAGCTGCATTTGTCTCAAAGTGAGTCATGCAATTTTCCTGTATTTCAGAGCACAGACAGTGACTTGGAAAATCATGTGCACACACCCTAAAAACAAACACAAATGGACTCAATATAGATATCACAGCCTGTCCTCTGCTCAAGTCTCTTTTTTGCTGTCTCTCTCTTTCTCTCTCTCTCCATTTTCTCCTTTTCTGATATGATTGTATTTTTTAAATCAGTGTTTTCTTCAAAATATTAAACGTTCATAAAAGTAGTTCACATGACTTGCTTGCTATCTGAAGTCATACAATAGCTTTGTACATTAGTGGAAATGACTGAAATTTCACTGTACAATCTTTTATCTCTCAAATCTCATTCGTCCTTTTAGCATATTCAAACTTTGAGCGTTAAGAACATGTGAGAACCAAAATAATTTGGTGTCATTTACATCAAACCTGAGTTTGAATTTGTGCATACACAAATGAGGTTTGAGAGGTGAGAGCAACATGATTGGAATGATATCAGTAAATAATTTTAGTCTGTTCCTAACACAAAGCTATAAAATACATCAGAGCCCGGTTTCACAGACAGGGCTTAGATTAAGCCAGGATTAGGTCTTAGTTCAATTAGGACACTTAAGTAGCTTTTATAAACATGCCTTAGAAAAACACATTGCTGGTGTAAATCTTGAGATGAAACAATGGCACTGGGCTGGCATATTTTAAGATATTTTAAGATTTGTCAGAATAAGTTTCTTTCAGTTAAAACAGCTCAAACATGCATTTTAGTCTAGGACTAGGCCTTGTCTGTGAATTGTCCACAAATTGGGTATATTGCAGTTAACCTGGTTAAGAATTTAATCATATTAGATTTATTAATGTTAATACATAATCCTGGTTCTTATGAATTTGAGTCAAACTGGATATATTGCTACTATTACATGAATCTCATTATTATTCTTATTTCATTAATGTATTATTGAATATGCATCGCATTAAGTTTATTTGTTTGATTTGTTAAAACTGTGTAATCCAAATGGATGGAAATTTGATATACAATCAAAATACATAAATCTTAAATATTAGGCCTGAATGTTTTTTAAATGTATTGTATAACTTTTTTAAAAACAAATTTTTATCATTTATAATATTTTATGATTTTACGCAAAAATAACCAAGAGTGTTAATTTGAAAGTTCTTTGTTGTTGTTGTTGTGTGGAATGAGGGAGAGTAAATGATGACAGAATATACATTTTTCTTTTAATAATCTTTACACACACTTTTGATACTTTATCACAGATCACACCCTTCTACACTATTTTTGAGCACGTCAAGCCTGCTTGTTAAAGGACACTGGATAAATTTGCTTTCTTGACCAATAGGGGAGGAGAGGAGCTGGTGGTCACAGCCTATGAGCTACACTCAATTGCTGCATAAATGAATATGCTAATAAGCAGGAATGTTCATTTATGACCCCACTGCAGAAGTAGCCACAGATATGCTATTTAAGCGTTTGCAAACCGATTAATGGAATGGATTTGCTTGGTGGTAAATATTCATGTGCTCTTGTGTTTTTGGTGAAGTGAGCAAAGAGATGGTCCATTAGATGGACTGAAGAGGCGTTCATAATGACCACCAGGGCCTTTTCCGTTAGGATTGGCTTAGTTTTAGCCAGGAATTGGCTGGAGTGTGTGATTCAACAGCCTGTATGATGTAAATGTGGCTGAATAAGAACAATATTTTGTAGAAGTCCTCTTCAGGTCTGGATTTCCAAATGAGATTGTTGATATTCATGTGCATGCTATCATTTTTAGCCATTGTTGTCATGTATGACCAAAGTTTTTGCTGGCCATATGTTTGCGATTCTAGGTCAAACGCAATTAATAGAGATGCACCAATATGACATTTTAGCCAATAACCGATATATTGGTTGATAAATGTAAATCCAAAATTAGCTCAGCTACTCTACAGCTAGGCAACTACCATTATGACGCTTCAAAAAGTTCATAAAGAGATCGTAAAACTAATCAATATGAACTGAGCGGTTTAGTCCAAATTTTCTGAAGAGACACAATCGCTTTATATGATGAACAGATTTATCTTAGGCTTTTTATTCACATATAAACATTAATCAGCAAACATAAACTGAAACTCGCCCGAAACGTCTTGACGCGCGAGAACAAACCTCTTGCTGAAGCTCAAATGTGCTGTGTAACATGAGAATGAACCTCATTGGTTCTTGCTGAAGCTCAAATGTGCTGCGTAACACATGAGAATGAACCTCATTGGTTCTTGCTGAAGCTCAAACGTGCTGCGTAACACATGAGAATGAACCTCATTGGTTCTCACACATCAAGCGAACATGCTTGAGCTTCTGTTTGCCACAAATGATGTGTGAGTTGATTAATATTTATTTTATTTACTTACTTATCCACCCGTCCAGTGAGTTTTCTTAAATGATTAGTTCACCCAAAAAAAAAAAATTGTCCTCAATTACTCATCAAATTGTCATCAGCCTACACAACTACCACTTTAATTCTTCAAAAAGTTCATAAAGAGATCATAAAACTAATCCATATGAACTGAATGGTTTAGTCCAAGTTTTCTGAAGAGACTCGATCTCTTTATATGATGAACAGATTTAGAATTTGTTTACTGTACTTTTTATTAAGGTAAATATCACTTTTGTGCAATTATGCTATTTAGAAGGGAAAAGACTTTTGGACATTTTTAGCGAGTTACCAGCACAAGAACTTAAAGGGACACTTCACCCATTTGCATTAAGCTTTGCATTGTTAGAAACCCAGTCATACTATTGAATGGTCGTGCAACACTCTTTCATTTTCCCCTGATACGGGAGAAATCTGTTATTTACCTCTTACACTTCCTCCTACAATGACGCAAAAATCGTCATTTTGCGTCATTGTAGGAGGAAGTGTTAGAGGGGGGGATTTCTGTTAAGACTACAGACACTAGTTTCTCATCTTTCCCAGGGTGGGGCGCGCTCACGCTACAGACCTATTACAGATCATTGGGTGGGACTTTACTCTCTGAAACTGAAAGCAATATCCTCCATCTTGTTTGAAGCTAAGCTAACAGGCGCTGTGGAGACAGATGTAAAGTTATGACAATAGCGGAGGAGAGTGCTCAATATGATATAGAAGAAGAGGATTTCGGAAGTCTGATGCTTGAATCAGGTGTTTGTGGCTACCTTTACAAGCCGCATTATAGCGAAGAGCAGCCGAGGCAGAAGACCTGCCTGCCGCGGACGAGGAGCCCGGACTGGCTCGAGTTAGGGCGGACTGGTGGCGCCGGTGATCTCACAATGCAGCTACGAACCGCTACGAACACAGAGATAGAGTCCGTCTGCGGCAAAGAATTTCAACGATGACAATTTCTCCTGGACGAAATCTCTGAATCAGACGAGGACACGGACGTTTGTGTTGAGAACTAGTTTCGCACCGCATATGTTCTGACTGAACATCCAGGTACCATGCAATAATTCACCTTTTCGAAAGAAATACAAACGAGGAGTAATGCACTATATGAGTTCGCCAACTAACTAGACATTTTGTGTGAATGTGAAATGAATTTCAAGCTCTGGTAGTAGCTAGCCTTGTAGACGGAAGAGTGATTTCTCTTATAGGCAGATATGCGCTTTCTGGATTAGTGGGAGTGGCTTGCGGAGCTGTGCAATGTGGTGCATTGTGGGAGTTGTTGTCTTTCATACAAATGCGTTCTGAAGTTATTTTTTGTCTTTTCTCGGTCACGAAGGCACCAAATTCAAAAATTATTTTACATTTCGACTACATATATGACCCACTTTAAATAAAAAACAATGTTCAAATGGGTGAAATGACCCTTTAACGTTTTTTCTGTCTGTCTCTTCGCTATCATCTTTAGACAATATTTAGTCCATGTGATCATTTAGTTGTCTCTCCCGCCACGTTCCCTCCATAACACACCCATGAAGCCGATCATCTCAGCAAGTTCCCCGAGCACCAGAGTGCTGGTTCTTTTCCTTCTCCAGCTGGGTCTAACAGTATGAGTGTATTTATTCACTCCCCAGGCCTCCTCCACCCCACTGCTCAAAACACCAGCATTACCACCAACTGCATGCATTCAGTCTGGACTGATATCGATTTAGCAACACATTACGGTGCTAAAAACTAAAAGGTAACTGCTGTTGCGAGTCTCTCTTCCTATCCCCCCCCCCCCCCCCCCCGTTCTTAATGCAAAACGTTCTCATCATTAGAATGAGAGAACATTTGTCTAAATGAGCGTTAGGCATTTCAGTAAACTCATTTAGCACCTGAGACCTTAGCAGGTGATTTGAATAAATGATGTTTAGCTTTTTAAGCTGAAAAATTCATCACTTGTCACCACGAGCTATTGATTCATAACAGCAGGGATGACATGTTAATTGAAGTCTAATGAATTAGAATAAGAGAAAATGGAGTCAGCACAAGATATGCGGAAAACTCATATATGGTCCTGGTGGTGACTGGTGTTTTTAGTCATTTTTAAGTAAATGCTGACCACCCACCTTAACAAGGGTGTTTAACAGATAATTGATGCAGAGACATGGACAGGCTGTACCAATGTGTTTTATCTGCGCTCACTTTACCTGAGATAAACAGATTCACTCTGCTCAAACGGCCAGCCACTGTTTTGACTGGCAAATGTAAACTGCATATTTGTTCACGTTCGGCTAAGCTTTCATGCTTTTATTCAAATGCCCAAGGGATGTTGGCCTACAGTATCTTTCTCAGTAGTGTAGTATGAGAATATGCTCTTAGAGTATATTTTTGAGTCCAGACTATAAATGCGAGCTTATGAACCTTTTGGCTTTTGGGAAGGAGTTGCCTTATAAAAAGCCACACAGTGATGGTAATACTATGATCCTTTGAAACTGGCACCAAAATATGTCCAAAATATATATTTTTTTGTTGATGGTACAATATTTAGTTCAATGGAGTAATGCTGTGATATACAGTATACTATGGTACTGATTTGTTGCCATAATTATATACTATGGTATGTACTTGGGGGTGTTACAAATGCACGCCACCGTTCAGAAGTTGGGGGTCAGTAAGATTTTCTTTAAAAAAATGAATACTTGTATTCAGCATTGATGCAATCAATTGAACAAAGTGCCATTTTCTAATGTTACAAAACTTTATTTTTCACATTAATGCTGTTCTTTTTATATTCAAAGAATCCTGAAAAAAAAAAGTATGCATGTATGTACGTATGTGTATATGTGTTTCCACAAAATATTAAGAATCACTTAACTGTTAACATGACTTATTATATTTTTGATAATAATAAGAAATGTTTCTTGAGCATTAAATCAGCATATTAGAATGATTTAGAATAATCATGTGACACTTAAAACTGTAGTAATTGGCTGTTACAAATTCAGATTTGCCATCACAGGAATAAATTACATTTTAAAATATATTAAAATAAAAAAGCAGATATTTTAAATTGTATTAATACTTCACAATATTTCTGTTTTTACAGTATTTTTAATCAAATAAATGTCGCCTTTGTGATCATTAGGACTTGCCAAACCAGTACTTTTGTACGATAGTGTTTATGTCCAAAAATAGGATAATACTATGGTATGTTTTGGTACTTGTTTTGGTACCTAATTAGTTTTTTGCAACAGGTGTAGCATAGACTCTGTAGTGCAATCAGGGCTTGATATGAACTTTTTGGCTCACCAGCCACGGTGGTTAGTGGTTTTTCAAAGTTACTAGCCTCTCAGCATTTTCACTGGCCACAATTTCGACATCGATTCCATGGGAATGCTCTTTAAGACCGTCATTTTGAAATTTTTTGACTGTTAAAGCGCAATAAGCAACAAAAAAGAACTCAATTTAGTACTGAGAGGCGGTTCTGTGTGCGCACACTTTGGGTGTGAGCACAAAGTCTGCAGGAATGAGTAAAATTATGCGCAATACGCGCAATCGCATGCCGAAATTCAAGCTCTGTAACACCAACAACATTCATTCCGGAGCAAATGGTACGAGTGAGTAAGAAGAGGCGGGTTTGTGTGTCAACTTGCTGTCGGAGAGATGAGAGAAAGAAAGCACAGCTGGTATCGTGGATCTATTCTGTGGAAAATTAGTCTTGTAAGTGTTTCAGATATTTCAGTTTCGATTTGTATTGAAAAATCTATATTTTTGACAAGTCCATTGCACTTAGTTAATTATTTCAGATGCCTTTTTAAAAGATTATAAGTGAAAAATGTATATATTATGTATGTATTTCAACCTGCCAAAGTGGCAAGTGACTGAGTTACACGCCACTGCTGGAATCCACCCGCATTTGGCGGGTTGGCCGGTGTTAATGTCAAGCCCTGAATGCAACTTTCGCTTGATATAAAGGAAAAGTTTAACCCTTTATGGTTTGATAAGGTTGATAAATCACTCACTTCCATATTGTAGCTTATGGTTTAGTAATGCTGTTTTCTGCTTCTCTCAAGTTTTGCCAAGTAGATGATGTGCTTCTGTATGTCCGCGGTTGAGTTCTCATTGGTTTATCTGCAACATCACAACTGTAAAATAGCTTACTTTAATGTAATTTCGTATGCACAGAGATGACTGATGGTTTGTGACAGCAGCAGTAATTTTACAGCTACAGCTTTTTCTGTGTGTTTGTTGTCTCTGCAGGGCAGGGAGGTTAAACGCAGCGCTGGAACTGAAGACGGCCGCAAATAAGCAAGTCCTTGGAGAAGGTAAACAAGTGATTTGTTATTAGACTCCACCTGAGCCGAGAGTGTGTGTGTGTTTGTGCTTGTTGACTGACTAGAAAGGGCAGGACTAGTGCTAGTATTCTATATAGTTTCTTTATATCTTTTTGCCAGCAGCCACATCACCCTGTAGCCCAAGACTGGTTGCCCACTGAAGCTAAGCAGGGTTGATCCTGGTTAGTACATGGATGGGAGACCTCCTGGGGAAAGTAGTTTGCCGCTGGAAGAGGTGTTAGTGAGGCCAGTAGGGGGCGCTCACCCTGTGGTCTGTGTGGGTCCTAACACCCCAGTATAGTGATGGGGACACTATACTGTCAAAGAGCACCATCCTTCGTTTGAGACATTAAACCGAGGTCCTGACTCTCTGTGGTCATTAAAAATCCCAGGATGTCCTTCGAAAAAAGACTAGGGGTATAACCCCGGCATTCTGGAAAAAATTGCCCATTGGCCTCTGTCCATCATCATAGCCTCCTTATAATACCCATATAAACTGATTGGCTTCACCTCTCCACCAATAAGCTGGAGTGTGGTGTGTGTTTGGCTCAATATGGCTGCCGTCGCATCATCCAGGTGGATGCTGCACATTGGTGGTGGTTGAGGAGATTCTCCCCTTCTATGTAAAGCGCTTTGAGTGCCGAGAAAAGCGATATATAAATAAAACAACAATTTGATTTGTTGCTGCTCTTTTCTTTGTATACTTTTCTCAAGGTTGAGAGAAAAAGAGGTTGTTTGTTTTTGTCGAAGTTTACCGCTAAACAGGACGGTTTATTTGCCCTACTGCACAGGTCTTTTTGAGACATGATTTGGCTAACTTGCTGAGTCAACATATCTTAAATGGTCATTGTCAGTAATTAATAGGACTTTTTGAGTTATCCAGGTTCTACGACAAGGAAAATTGTATTTTAAAACGATATTTGATTTCTAAATAGGTTTCCCAACCTGTCTGATTCAGAATGGAACAGCCCTAATCAACTGACATGGTGACCAGAGCAAACCATAGAAGTGAATTAGTACAATATTACTGTGTTCTCTGACAGTATGGTGGACAAGGAAGGGACTTCCCATCCTTTCCCATGAGCTCATGCTTACAGACACATTCACACACACCCACCCAAATACACAAACCTGGTTCACTATGTGATTGATTTCTATTTTGTTGTTTTGCATGTTGTTCTTTCTATTTTTCTCACCATAGAGCTTCTTAAAAAGCTACTGTTGATCTCCCTCTTGCCATTACACACTACAAACACTGTAAAAATCTTATTGTAATCAGTATCTTTGTCTAGTTTTTCAGCAAAAATATGTAAATAATCTTAAAACAAATTTACATATAATTTGCATTACAGGCAGACTTATATAAAACATAATAAGATTTGTTTTCAGTGAAAATTTCCTTTTTTTACTCCATTGGCAAATTTTTTCGTAGTTATAAGTATGACAGAATAAATTGTTGATTTATGATTAAACTAAATGCCCAACATTACCAAAGAAAAAGTTGTCTTGCTTTTGATATCCATTACATCCCTAGTTTTATTGTTTTTTTTTGTTTGTTTTTTGTGCTGCCCACAATGCTATTGGCTTCAACAAGATTAGATTTTTTTATTGGAAAACAGGAATACTAGTCATATTTATTTATTTATTTATTTATTTATTTATTTATTTATTTATTTATTTACTTAACCACCCACCCAGTGAGTTTTCTTAAATTGTTATTCACCCAAAAATAATAAAAAAATGTCATCAATTAGTCATCAGATTGTCATCAGCCTACGCAACTACCACTTTGATGCTTCAAAAAGTTCATAAAGAGATTGTAAAGCTAGCCTAATCCATATGAATTGAGTGGTTTAGTCCTACTTTTCTGAGGAGACACAATCGCTTTATATGATGAACAGATTGAATTTAGAATTTGAATTTATATTTTATATTTTAATTTATATGTGAATAAAAGCCTAAATTCAATCTTACATCAAATAAAGTGATTGTGTCTCTTCAGAAAATTTGGACTAAACATCTTGATTCGTATGAATTAGTTGTACGATCCCGTTATGAATTTATGAAGCATCAAAGTGGTAGATGAGTAGCTGTCAATGGAGGGACAAAAATCTCTTCAGTTGTGTTACAAAGATGAACAAAAGTTTCACGAGTTTGGAGCGACATGAGGGTGAGTAATTAGTGATAGAATTTTTATTTTTGGGTAAACTGATGGGTGTAGGGTTTGGCCATACCATTGGATTTCTGGGAAGGGTGTAGGGCTATCTCCCTTTTTTCTCTCCCTTTTAGCAACTGGCCAGCCTGAGATAAACCTCATCATACTATACGTTTTTGCACAGGATTTGCATATGTCGTTGTTTAAAAACCAGTTTGAAGTGCAGATTATAATGATAATGATGCAAGTATAACATGATTTTGATAATTTCACACACTTTCAAACTTTTTAATTTATCGTGCACTTTGGTATAACGCAAAATGGCTTGCTTATACATTCAATTCAGTCCACTTTCCAACAGAAATGCCTGTTTACTTCTGTATGGATGCCTGGTATAATCTTATCCCCACTCAACCACTCTTACATAAGTTAAAGTAAGTGTATATCCACTTAAACCCTGAGTACTTTTTCAGAGAGCTAAACAGCAGGGGAAAATATAATATTTGCATGCTGTGTGGCGCCTGCCAAGGGCTAAATTGGAATGCCTCTGAAGATCATACACTTGATTATTTACTTTATTTGCCTCATCCTCTCGTTTTACGGCAACCACAAAGATGGAAATTCTGAGGTAACACCAAATGAAAAGTTGTATATTGATGCATGTTAGGGCGCAGAGGTGGATTAGGGCCCATGTAATAGCTCTTCCGAGTACATTTATTGCTTACTACAAAAAAAATGTAATTCTGTGTATCAGCATCAGGTTGAAAATTGCTTTGTATTAGCATTAGCATTTGGTAAGCCCCTAATTCCCCTGTTTCTACAGCTGAGTGTGTTTCTATGCATTTACAAGTGCTTCCGATTTGTAGGAGTTCACTTAAATCTCTTTTTCTGCCAAAGCTATGAACATAATAAACAAGCCAGCATGGCCAAAGCGCCACACGGGGGAGATTGCTAACGAGAAAGTTAAATGCTTACGCTAGTCACACGGTTGTTTATGCGCCCGTGTGCATAACTCCAGAGAGGATTTTAATATGCTGTAATAAAAAGTTTTTAAAGCGGTAACATTTTGAACTAAAGAATTCGCACTAGCTTCGTTTTCTGTTAATTATGAAATTGTCAGCATTTTCTTACATTGAAGTACTGTGGAAGTGTCAGATGTAAAAATTGTATGGGTGATTAACACAATTATACATAGCAGTATTACCATGGTGTCCAAAACATACTTTTTTGTATGTTTTGTGTATTTGTACAGTTTATAACTTGAATATAAATTGAATAACAAAATGATGATGTTGTATCAATTAGATTTTTGGAAACAGTCGAGGTCAAAACAGAGGTGGAACAGATCCAAATTGGCATTTAAATTTTTTTGATGCATTTAAAACTGGCTACCTTTCTTTGCCGTGCCTCCGTGCTTAAAAAAAGTCACGTTTTTTTTTGTTTTACTTGATGAAAGTGTACTTCTCTGAATGCATATAGAAAATCAAAATTACAAATCCATTATGTTTTTCATGGTATTGATAACTTAATGAATTCTGCTCTCTTAGAGGTGGAAAGGCTTTGATATAGTTGGTCTGCCACTGCGTCGGAGCGAGTCTTCGTGACAGGATCTTTGTACTGAATGGAAGTGATGGCAGTCAGGCTGGCAGCAGTCTCTGCTTCTGTCAGAGGAGTTGTCTTCAGAGAGATGAAAGGAAATCTGTCCACAAAAACGCTCCGTGAGGAGTGTGTGCGAGAGTGTTTGTCACGTATATCACAAAGCTCAGTTTGTCTTCTTTTCATCTGAAGACATTCGCTGTTTTTCCTTTCTTTCTTTTTTTGCATCACTTTTCAATTTCTTCATCCAGCTGAAAGGAGATGACCGTATTTTAAATGGGTCAAATTGAATGAAAGAATGATTTTTAGGTGGTTCTTTCAACATGAAATGTATGCATTTGCTTCTTTTATTGCTTAAGTAAGGTCGACCCCCCCCCCCAGTCGTTTTGTTTTCTTTGTACTAGCAATGCAAATACACCACACGGTTGAACTCATTTTGGTAAGACGAAAGTGAAATCATTAGCACATTGTTGAACATAAGCAGCGAATGGGCTTACTCTCTATATAAGCATACTCTATGGGCTTAGTCTTAGCTTGCCTTCCTTAAAAATACAGCAGATCAAGTTCATAAATCATCATGACAATTGAAAGTATATGTCCTTAATGACTTACACAGGTTGATGTTTATTGTTCTCTATCTGACATTCGCTATATTCATGGTCAATATCATTTTGGCAGTGTCTCGCTGCTGTATTTATTTGAGGAAGCAAAATCCCTTTTAGGGATGAAGCACCTGGGCTTGGATGCTTAATGGAATAGCTTTAACATTAAGTAAATAAACAGCTTGCATTTGAAAGGTGTGTGTGTGTGTATCAGAGACAAAGAAAGAGGGGGGGTGTATTTGTGCTGTGGGTAGGAAAGGAGATACGCCTACACTGGTTAGCTGAAGTTTTGTTGTGGCTTTTAAACTGAAATAAGAGTTTGACTTTGGACTTTGTTAAAGGTGAAATGTGTGATTTCTTTGCCACTTTCGGCACCAAATTGAATTGCGAAAATTTTATTATTGCAATTACTGTAATGCATTTTCCTTTGTAAGGGAAAGTAATTTACTGATTTCACAATGGCATATATCAGTGGTATCATTTTGGTTGGCGATTTATGCAAAGGTCCTACTTTTGTACTATTTTTATGGTTTGTAAGTTAGCATTTTTCAAACTGGGGGCAAATTTTCAGGGTGTCTGCTGAACATTTCAGAAATGTATTAAAAATCCATTGATTCATTTGATTCAAAATAGTAAACTGAAAATCTAAAAGTTGTAAAGGAATGAACGACTGTTCATATAATCAAATATGGAAATAATACTAGACTACAATAATAAACTGTTGGGTATAAAGTATAAAATGCAATATATTTGAGGCCTGCGAACAGTTTGTGGTTATGAAAGGGGCCTTTGGTTTAAAAAAAAAAGTCTTTGAATGCTTTGCTTTGCCTTGAATGAAACATGTCTTTTTATGGGGAAGTTATCGCTTTTTAAATTGCTCTCTTTGCACTTGGGCTGTAATATGTAATTTTTTGGGCTAAAAAACTAAATTACAAACTGGCATGCATTTTACTTGTCACTTCTCTGGTTGAAGTCTTCTTCCCTGTAGACTGAAAGCTAATTCAACATAATAAAAAATAATAAAAAAGTGACCAGGCACGTTAAAAGCAGATCTGTTTACTGTGTGTTTTGCAGCAGGTCGAGGACTGGCTGCTTTAGTTGTTATTCATAAACACAGTCCTCCCAAGCTCGGGGGAGGGAGGGAAAAAAGAAAGAAGACATGGAAAAAAAGAGAAGGAAGCAAAGAGCTTAAGTCCAGGACTGAAAACAGGAATGACAAACACCATTAGCTGAAAAATTTCCATCTCATTGCAACTATGTTATTGTTTACTTTAGCATACACATCCTAATATGGTTTCATCTCTGTTAAAACAGTGCAGAAGGAAGGCCAGGGGCCTGGCCCGGGGTAGGGGCCTTTAAACTGACACTTAGACAACAAGAAACATATCTCACAGGCCTTGCCCTCTCATTATTACATTATTCAACCTTATGATCGCTAATGATAATTAGGCTTTTTCCCTGACTGGGTTCTCTTTTTCCCTGTTCACAGCCGTTCATATTTCATCTTTTCCTCACAAGCTTGCTTAACAGCGGTTTGTTTGTCGGTTTCCTATTAGAACAGGAAATTGGGGCAGGACATATCAAAATAGCCAATAGCCTTTAGTTGACATAATTTACTACTTGCGGATACAAATGAGTGTAGGAGGAATCTTAAATATTTCTGATTCAATGTTGTTTTTTTGTTGTTTTTTTGGTATAATGATAATTGAGAAGAAAATGGAAACAATACTGTAACAATTTTCTTAATTGTCTATATATATATATATATTTATTTATATAAACATTCATTATATTCAGAAACATTCATTATTATTATCAATGTTGAAAACAGTTGTGTACAATTTTTTTTCAAAATTCTTTGATGAATAGAAAGTTCAAAAGAACAGCATTTATTTAAAATAGAATATTTTATAACATTATAAATGTCTTTACTGTAACTTTTGATCAGTTTAACTCATCCTTGATGAATAAAAGTATTGATTTATTTTATTTCTTTCCCCCAAAAATAAAATAAAAATTCTTACTGACCCCAAACTTTTGAACGGTAGTGTTTAATGTTACAAAAGCTTTAGATTTCAGATAAATGCTGTTCTTTTGAACTTTCTATTCATCATAGCATCATGAAATAAAAATGTAAATAACTGTTTTCAACATTGATAATAATCATAAATGTTTATTGGGCATCAAATCATCATCATTAGAATGATTTCTGAAGGATCATGTGACACTGAAGACTGGAGTAATGATGCTGAAAATTCAGCTTTGATCACAGGGATAAATTACACTTTACTGTATATTCACATAGAAAAGAGCTGTTTTAAATTGGAATCATATTTCACAATATTACTGTTTTTGTTTGTATTTTAATCAAATAAATGCAGCCTTGGTGAGCAGGAAATACTTCTTTTAAAAACATAAAAAATCTTACTGACTCCAAACTTGTATATATTATATTATATTATATACTTGTATATATAACTTGTGTGTGTGTATGTATGTGTATATATATATATATATATCAAATGTATAATCATATTTTTAATGACAATTTATATATATATATATATATATATATATATATATATATATATATATATATATATATATATATATATATATATATATATATATACTCACCTAAAGGATTATTAGGAACACCATACTAATACTGTGTTTGACCCCCTTTCGCCTTCAGAACTGCCTTAACCCTCTGAGGTCTGAGCTGTTTTCTGGGCCCTGGAGGTGTTCTGACATGCTCTGACATTTGTGGTTATTTCTGTTACTTGTGACATTTTCATGGCTAAAGTCTAATTACACTGTATTCAGCACAAACTCTGCTACAATAATATATCAGCAGCACGTATGTAAAAGTTTGTAGTTTTGAGATAATGACATTTATGCATGGTTTGTGAAAATACAAAAATAAATTCTCACTGAAATAAGGTCATGAAACCCATACTGATTATTTCTTCACAAGACTTTTGAAAATTGTATCACGTAGCCTAGAATATTTGCTCTAAAACTATGTGAGAATCACCCTGACTGCTCATTCAGAGAAGACAATATATTGATTTAAAAATTTTACGACGTGTTTTGTGTTAGAAAGCAATATGCGAAGGGGCGGATCACCTCATTAATATGAAAGCTTTCCACACCTGAGAAAGACAAAGAACCTCCCTAATGGCCCTATTAGGAGCTTATCAGGGCCCATCATTCTGACCAACCTTGCACAAAGAATGAGGAGATTTAAAAAAGAATGGCTTTTAAAATTGTTTGGATTTATTTACAACACAACATAATCCAAAGATACACAACAAAAAAGCACTTATTGAAGAAAGAGACCTTTGTGCCATTCCTAAAAACATTGTACATACCTTTCATTTTCTAAGGTGTTTGATTTTCACTTTACCATGTTCATGTACAGAGACATGTACTGTGAATGTTGAAGTCAGCAGGACTCAGTGGCATCTGGGCCCTGAAAAAAAAAAAAGTGAACATACTGATATCAAGAGAAAGGCCTGCACGATTTTGGGAATACATTTTAGATTTTTCTTGTTAAAATTGCTTTTTAAAATTCACAGAATACACACACACACTCACACAAATGTTTCCAACAATATATAATGAACACCAGGTTTGTTGTGCCTTGTAGGTATAGGCTATGCGCAGTGCTGCATAAAATAATAACAATATAGCAGCCTATATATATTTTCAAAAAGATTTCAGTAACAACTAAGCTAGAGAAAAATATATTGATTATCATGTTACTTCAAATGTTTCCATTCGTTATGATGATATGAAATGAGATAATAGTAAAAACATGAAGCCGTTTGGAGCGTTTTGCTTTTCCAAAATATGATACGTTCAAACGCGATCGCGATCAAAAATATGATACATTAAAACGCGATCGCGATCAAAAATATGATACATTAAAACGCGATTGCGATCAAATATAAAACATTATGGTTAGGCCTACCATATACATAGCCTATCTACGTTTGAGCAGATATCCACAAACACAGTAACAGTAAACACGGGTCTGAATATTATAATATTCACCATATATCTAGCAACAGTTCAACTGCAATGTGAAATTTATGCAACAATAGCAAACTAATATGTAAGAATTTCTTACCTTATCTTTCTTGTCTTCAAATATCGTTCTTCTTCTTCT
Source organism: Scardinius erythrophthalmus (assembly GCF_964197995.2). Lineage (NCBI taxonomy): Eukaryota > Metazoa > Chordata > Actinopteri > Cypriniformes > Leuciscidae > Scardinius > Scardinius erythrophthalmus. The sequence continues at coordinate 9,417,456 of NC_138232.1, forward strand.
GATGTAAATCCAATGTAAGCTCAGGCACGTCTTTCAAACTCGACGAAAAGTGAAGTGAAGTGTTTTGTTGTTGAGGTAATGAGGGCGATCGCGTTCCATGTGGAGATTTGCATGTGAATATCTTTTGCGCGAGTGGGCGTGGCCGAATTAAAAATAATTAGGAAGCGTTTGAGAAGCTGGAAATCTTGTTGGTTTTATACAAATTACTTAAACAGAGAATATTTGTTTTCGTTTTGAATCCGATCATTTAAAAGTACACACTTAAATGTTTATAAAGGTGTATGGCTCATAAATGTGTAACAAGTATTCGCTGAGTTTTGTTTCAGTTTATAGACGTGCTCAAGAAAAAAAAGTTCACCGCGACGGAGAGGCAGAACGCACACACTGTTTATTTTCTTTATTTTACAAAAGCACAATGTTTTGATTTGATTGGAAGTGGACACATACAAAAGTAGAAATACCACAGATTCTTTTTTTATATTTATTTTTTCTGTATGACCATAAATGACGGAGAAATTTAAGTTTAAAGGGGTGGTAAAACATGATTTCACTTTTCTAACTTTAGTTAGTGTGTAATGTTGCTGTTTGAGCATAAACAACATCTGCAAAGTTACAACGTTCAAAGTTTAAAGCAAAGGGAGATATTTGCTTTTAAAGAAATCAATTTCTAAGAACTACAGAAACGGCTGATAGGGACTACACGACATTCCTGTGGGCTTGCTGACATCACTAAGCCCAATATTTACATAAACCCCTCCTCTGGGAACACAATACATAACGGGGGCAGGGCCATTTTATGTTGCTTTGAAAAAGAGTTGTTGTGGTAGTAGCGAATCACAACACACTGGGCCAGCTAACCAATCTGAGCCCATTGCGTATTTTTTAGGGCGGGGCTTCATAGAACCAGGAAATCATCCGACCGTTTTTACAAGGAGGGACAGAGCAGTGTAGAATAATGGTTAAATATGTGAAAAATAATGTGATATTTTAAAAACGAAGCATGAACACATATTACAGTGCACCCCACAAACACAATCAAGCCTTCGAAAAAAGGTGTTTTACCACCCCTTTAAAGTGCTACAATGTGGAGAAAATCCAGCAAAACGCGCCGGCGCGTTTGTCGACCTCAGAGGGTTAATTCTACGTGGCATTGATTCAACAAGGTGCTGAAAGCATTCTTTAGAAATGTTGGCCCATATTGATAAGATAGCATCTTGCAGTTGATGGAGATTTGTGGGATGCACATCCAGGGCACGAAGCTCCCGTTCCACCACATCCCAAAGATGCTCTATGGGGTTGAGATCTGGTGACTGTGGGGGCCATTTTAGTACAGTGAACTCATTGTCATGTTCAAGAAACCAATTTGAAATGATTCGAGCTTTGTGACATGGTGCATTATCCTACTGGAAGTAGCCATCAGAGGATGGGTACATGGTGGTCATAAAGGGATGGACATGGTCAGAAACAATGCTCAGGTAGGCCGTGGCATTTAAACGATGCCCAATTGGCACTTAGGGGCCTAAAGTGTGCCAAGAAAACATCCCCCACACCATTACACCACCACCACCAGCCTGCACAGTGGTAACAAGGCATGATGGATCCATGTTCTCATTCTGTTTACGCCAAATTCTGACTCTACCATTTGAATGTCTCAACAGAAATCGAGACTACTCAGACCAGGCAACATTTTTCCAGTCTTCAACTGTCCAATTTCGGTGAGCTCGTGCAAATTGTAGCCTCTTTTTCCTATTTGTAGTGGAGATGAGTGGTACCCGGTGGGGTCTTCTGCTGTTGTAGCCCATCCGCCTCAAGGTTGTGCGTGTTGTGGCTTCACAAATGCTTTGCTGCATACCTCGGTTGTAACGAGTGGTTATTTCAGTCAAAGTTGCTCTTCTATCAGCTTGAATCAGTCGGCCCATTCTCCTCTGACCTCTAGCATCAACAAGGCATTTTCGCCCACAGGACTGCCGCATACTGGATGTTTTTCCCTTTTCACACCATTCTTTGTAAACCCTAGAAATGGTTGTGCATGAAAATCCCAGTAACTGAGCAGATTGTGAAATACTCAGACCGGCCTGTCTGGCACCAACAAACATGCCACGCTCAAAATTGCTTTAATCACCTTTCTTTCCCATTCTGACATTCAGTTTGGAGTTCAGGAGATTGTCTTGACCAGGACCACACCCCTAAATGCATTGAAGCAACTGCCATGTGATTGGTTGATTAGATAATTGCATTAATGAGAAATTGAACAGGTGTTCCTAATAATCCTTTAGGTGAGTGTGTATGTGTGTGTATATATATATATATAAATTGTCATTAAAAATATGATTATACATTTGATCATTTATAAAAATGGTCTAAAATTGTTAAATCAAATTTATAATCAGTATTTTTATTTTATATTATTTATTTATTTATTTATTTATTTATTTATTTATTTATTTATTTATTTATTTATTTAGTTGATAAGAAAATGGAAACAGGACTGGAAAGATTTTCTTAATTTTCCTGAAAATATTATTATAAATGGCCAAATTTATAATCATTTATTTTATTTTATTTTATTTTATTTTATGATATTTGGGAAGGAAATGGAGACTGGAACGATTTTCTTAATTGTAAATAAGTTATAAATAAATTTGGTAATTTATAGAAATGATCTAAAATTTGTAATCAATTTTATTGATTTATTTTAAATTATTTTTTTATATATTTATTTATTTATTTTTTAAATTGTTATGGTTATTTATATCTTTAGTTTTGGATTCATTTTTTTTATTTTTTTATTTATTTATTAGTATATCTCTCTCTGTTCTTTTGTCTTGTATCTCTCTCTCTCTCTCTCTCTCTCTCTCTCTCTCTCTTTCAGTCTTTCACTCTTTTGTTTGTTGTGGTTGCCTGTTCACTGGTTGTCTGTGTTTGTCTTGTTTAGGTATATATCAGCAGGGGATAAGGGTTGGTGTGTTTCAGAACAGATTAGTGTAGTCACAGGTTGTGTCCCTCCTGTCACCACTGCGCCCTCATACATGAGACTCTTCAAGCGCTATATGACCAATCAAGCTCTTTTATCTTCTCTGATTGGTGAGTAACTTTAGGACTTTTATTCTGCTCATGTCTGTAATGCGTTTAAGAATCCTGTCGATTTAATGAAGATGTTCAGAACACATGGCTTATGTGATTAGTCAGATGAGCCTTCATCAAAGAGACGATGAAAAACGCTAATGCCAAGACAAATGACAGGACATGGATATGGCTTCTTTTTTATGTGTGTTTTTACAGCAGATCCTTCAGGAAATGGCGCTTAAAGGCTAGATCTCTTTTCGCCCTCTTCCTTGTAGGTTAAGGATGTGGCCGGCCTCACCTCAATCCTAAAATCCTCATGCTCATGATATTTGCTCAGCCTTATCTGCAGCTGTAGATGAATGGCATTCTGGGACATTGAGGAATGTTGAAGGTCATCCACTGTAACCTTATATCTGAATCAAGCAGAGCTTCAGTGCAGGCTCACCTTATCTATGGACATATTGTCATAACATGGATTTAAATGGAGATTACAATTTTGGGGTGTTTTTTTTTTTTACTTTTACTTTTTTTCTTTACCTTTTGATTTGGACATTAAAATGTGCACTTTTTTGAATCGATAACATTTTCATTTCAGTTTCATATCAGTTTGAAAATGAGCTTTACATTTTTTCAAATGTCTACAGTATCTGTCGTTCGTTCTATCTTTCTGTCGTTCGTTCTATCTAGCGTTCTGTCTGTCTTTCTTTTTTCATCTATCAATCGTTCTGTCTGTTTTTCATCCATCGATCTATCGTTCTGTCGATCGTTCTATCGTTCTATCTGTTGATTGTTCTATCAGTCTGTTGATCGTTCTGTCTGTCTTTCTCTTTTTTCATCTATCTATCGATCGTTCTGTCTATTTTTCATCCATCTATTGTTCTGTCGATCGTTCTGCCTGTCGATTGTTCTATGTGTCGATCGTTCTATCGTTCTGTTGATTGTTCTATCTATCGTTCTGTCTGTCTTTCTCTTTTTTCATCTATCTTTCGATCGTTCTGTCTGTTTTTCATCCATCTATCGTTCTGTCGATCGTTCTGCTTGTCGATTGTTTTATTTATGTGTCGATCGTTCTATCGTTCTGTTGATTGTTCTATCTATCGTTCTGTCTGTCTTTCTCTTTTTTCATCTATCTTTCGATCGTTCTGTCTGTTTTTCATCCATCTATCGTTCTGTCGATCGTTCTGCCTGTTGATTGTTCTATCTAAGTGTCGATCGTTCTATCGTTCTGTTGATTGTTCTATCTATCGTTCTGTCTGTCTTTCTCTTTTTTCATCTATTTCTATCCATCTATCGTTCTGTCGATCGTTTTGCCGTTCTATATCGATCGTTCTATATATCCATCTATCTGTCTAAAAATCTATTGTCCCATCTATCGTTCTATTGTTCTGTCGATCATTCCATCTTATCTGTCTGTCATCTCTTAGACACTACAGACAGTAGTAAATCAGTGACTATATTTTGCTGTCGAGTGTTTTTGCTACTTTCAGGCTGGAATAAATTTCTTTGATTAGGTTTGGTTGTGTGAGTAATGCCATATGAATGGGCCCACATAGATTAATTTTTAGATCTTTTTTTTTCCAAACGCTGTCTGGCTCAATCCTGCCTAATAAGTGCACAGACAGATACACTATTGTCACCTCACTGAATGGAGGCGGATAGGACATAAGTAATCCGTATTGATTTTGACATTACAATGTTGTAAGTGATAACTACGTTAACAGGCGCTATAAAACCAAAGCCCTAATTAGGCCGTATTTCATACTCGCCATTAGGTAGGCTTTTTAATTCAACGATGATACCCAAGTGATCAATTTTCCCTGCGTTTTGTGTTTTAGAAAAAGCAGTGTAAAAAGCCAGCTTTGTCTTTGAGGCAAAAGGGAACGGCATTGTTTTTAACCTCCTCTTGATGAACTTTGTGTGGCCGTTGTTTGCAGACTTCAAGGTCGAATTCGTAGAATGGCTGCACATTTTTTGTAAACATGTTTACATGCAGACATGTGTCAATACAGTAAACGTGTACAGGCTCAGAGAGGCCATACCGGTTAACTCAGTGTTGTTGTTTTTTTTCTGATTACCTTATATGCACATGAGTCTGTTTGTGCAAACGTCTGTGTGGCCAGGCGCTCATGCACCTGCAAAAAAATATAGTTTCACAACCCCATAATGATGCTTCTGCTCACAGTGAGCATCTGTTTGTAATCTTTTCCACAAGTGTTCAAAAAAGAAAAGAAAAGAAAGAACTAAAGGCAAAAAAAAGAGAAGAATGCTTGAGCAGCAGTGGTATTAAATATGAATTAATGGAATGAAGCCTAGACACGGTTGTAGCGACAAAAAAAACATTAATAAAATTTATGTTACTGGCACGTAGGTACATTTGGACTTAGTATCCTTTAATTAGAAGTGAGATATTAGCATTTCATAGGGATTTACACAGGGAAGACACTGCCACAGACAGGAGCACTTTCATTCCGCTCTGTTCTGCATGTAATGAGCGGTGTCATTAGTTGATGGAGAGGATTCTGCCCCGACTCTACCTTGAAAGGCACGTCATTTACATACTTCTTAGGAATACAGTCTATAATGGATTCCTCAATGAATAAAATAAAACAGCACTTCTTTAAAATTTCAAGAGTAATGTGCACAGGCTCTGATTCGTTTGTTGGTGCGGTTTGGCCAAGTCAATTGAGATGAAGTCCTGGCGGGTTGGTGAGGAGAGATTGACTTATGTCTGAGAGTTAAGACCTCAGATTTTGCTCTGGGAACAGAGAAGTGCGTCATAAATTCGGAATGAGATCAATAATGTGGTGACATGAAAGTCTTAAAGCTGCGGATCAAAAACAGGGGGAACGAATGACACAAACTATGTTTGTGTGATCCGTCGAGTCCGGGTTTGATGGTTTTTGTGGGATGATTTGGGTTGCAGTGCTGTCATTTTTGGTGCAGTTGCTTTTGGTAGACGGCAATAGTTAAATGTCATTATTCATGATAATTCGACTGGAAAGTGGAGGTGTTTTCCTTCCCCTTTCAAACGCAAGTTCATAAGCCCTCAGATGTCATCCCTCCCCCATCTGTCTCACGTATTACTTTCACTTTTTTCCACCCATCGAATCAGCAGTGAAGTGATTTTGTATTTTATTGATGAGCTCCGAAGTGGCAAGTGTAGGAAATGGAACCTTTGATCAGAGCGTCTCTAGGAAATGGAAGTTGAGGGTGTGAAGTCCGCCAGGTGAGACACATCCAGCCTCTGTAAGCCCCTCCCTCATACATTTGAGCGAGACAAGAACCCTCTCGCCATCTTCCTGCCCTCCCCCCCACCACCGAAAACACATATTTGTTTAGGCTGTTTTCACTCCAAGTTACATGAGCGCCGATTACAGCTTTTCATTAGCGAAAATTGGGTATTTGTTTTAAACTTTAACCAGTCACTTTGATATGCTAATTACGCTGTAATTTAATTTGAGTCCCGTAATGATGATGCCGTTATTATGGACATAAATGATGCAGTTAAGCAGAGAGTAATCTCATTTGCATACTGTACATGCCAGTAAATTAAAGCGTTTCCTGCTTGGCTTCAACTTTAATTTTCCACTTCTTTTCACACAGCCTCTCTCCCAGCCCTCCATCTAATAACAGGCCTTTGCTTGTTTGATGTGGAGAGCCACTGTTACGCTCCGAGTCTAGTCACAATATGTAATACATAAAGGGGCTCGTTAGCACACTGAGTGTGCCTCTAAGATGCTGCCATTAATAGGAAGAGGTGGGTCTCACTTCGGGCTTTTTTCGTAGATACTTGCACCCCCCCGATATTCTTTTCTCCTGGCTGTCTTTTTGTATTTCCACTTTTTGTCACCTCAGAAAAGAAAAGGGGAAAAAAATATATTAAAGAACTGAAGGTTAGTCGTTTTGCGGCAGGCGCCGTTGTTTTGATCATGGAGAAGACTGGTTTAAAGGGCGATTTGTGTGCCGGTGCATGATTCATGGCCATGGGATGAGCAAGGTGCACGTGTTTATTAAATCCCTTTTTACCCTTTCACGTTTATGTTGACAGCTCCTTAATGCACTTGCAGTAAATCCTACAATGTCACCGTCTTAATTCTCATAATTGATTTGTTCTGTTATTTATGTATATATTGTTTTCTGTTATTTTATATATATATATATATATATATATATATATATATATATATATAATATAATATAATATAATATATATATATATATATATATATATAATATAATATAATATAATATATATATATATATATATATATATATATATATATATATAATATAATATAATATAATATTATATTATATTATATATATATATATAGCCTTGTTGGAAAACGAAAAAAAAAAAAAATAAAGTGATATATAAAATGCTTATCATTCTGAATAATTCTGAATGCACTTCCTTTTTGTAATTTAAGAAAGATTGCCGGAAAGTTCTCTCTCTCTCTCTCTCTCTCTCTCTCTCTCTCTCTCTCTCTCTCTCTCTCTCTCTCTCTCTCTCTCTCTCTCTCTCTCTCTCTCTCTCTCTCTCTCTCTCTCTCTCTCTCTCTCTCTCTCTCTCTTTCTCTCTCTTTCTTTCTTTCTTTCACTGGGTGGAGGGGATATTTTATGGACTTAATGCTGACAATACAATTGCCCTTCAGCGCGAATGCTTTTCCATTTTGTACCATAAAGAATATTATTTTCCTGCCAGCCAATTTTCTCCGTTAGTCCCTAATTGGCTCCATAAATCTGGTGGCGTGGAGGGTGAGGAATGTTTCGCTGTCGCAGAGTGTAATCCTCACCCTTATTTACCAATTCATTAAGATTCATTGATGCAGGATAGGGTGAGAGGAAATGACAGCATAAATCAGGGTTCCAACATAATGACCCTAATCAGCTGGGAATTGCAGAAAATGGCATGATGAACTATGTCCTTGCGTTAGTGCCCACTGTACGTTGTCATTGCGCTTGCTTTATGGGTGGGACGCATCTCCCTGACATGGACTGTATTTAACACAAAAAAAGAGTTGTTAAAAAGCCGATTCCATTAAAGCGCTCATCGGTTTCACGCGAGGTCTTTTGCCGTTTACCCCCAGCATGCCCTTTACCTTTGGTTTAACTGCTTAATGGAAGACAGGGGACTCAACCCTTTCTTTTTAACCCTTTCAGTATACTGTATTAATATGTTTTATCTTAATACACAAACCTCTATAGGAAGAGGTGCATGACACCAATGTGGCAGAATGGCTGCCATATGTCCGCTCATTTTCTAGTAAACATTCAGAGAGATGTTTCACTTTTGAGCACAAGTCTTTAATTTTGGCACCGGCACCTCACAGCTGTGCAATATCCCTTTCTCGATATTGCCTAAGTATGCAGGATGGAAAGTATACCAAACGATGTTGTGGTTTGATGTCTGTGGTGAAGAATCTTAGTTGTATAAAAATATAGAGAGGTCATGTGATTCCTGAATGCTGCAAAGTAGTCTTTCGGGGTTCCCCTATGGTTTTTGCTTTTGATCATAAGACGTAAGCTGTGACGCCAAATGTTTTCGTGCAGAAATTAGGTTTTGTGCATGCAAGCACTGAAAATTGCTGAGATTATACAGCATGTTTATACCCGATAAAGCCAAACGACTAGTTGATCAGCATGATTTATGCCTATTGTGTATTCTGTAATCAACACAGTATGAATCAGAAAGAGTGTTTATAGAGTGATTGTGTTAACATTTTCTTGTCATGTATTGACAAATCAGAGGGTAATTATGGTTGTTATTAGATCGTTTGATAATAATTTCTCATGTAAAAAACGTAACAAACTGCAACAGTTGACCAGTTCTGCGTAGAACTTGCTTATTTTGAATGAACTTTTTGCTTTCTTTCTCCCTTGTTTGAGTGTGTGTGTTTTTTTTAACAATAAGGTCACAGTAAACTATCTTATAAACTTTTATGCGTACCTTATTTATTTTTGCTGCTTTTCAGATGCCTTTTCAGACCTTGTTTCATTGTTATAAAATGTCCCCTTAATTGTGTAGTTTTGACAAATTACCCAAATAATTAATATATTCACAATTTTTGCATGTTTTTTCAATTCATAGTAATGATTCATATCCATTACAGAATGCTGCCAAACACGATACATTGTTCGAAATGTGATGGAAATGAATTCATGTTTGTTTAGTCAAAAGTATATATTTAATTTACTTGTTAATACATTTTATATCATTTCAATCAAGCGTTTAAATGATGATTAAATTTGCTATTTTTTTTAGCAAGCAATGTTCATATGCTACTGGGCCTGCAAATCAGGTTCCTCTGCTTGACTGTAGTTATGTTGTTGCCTTTTTCCATTAATGCCAATTGACACTATGGCAGTGCAACTGGGTAATTTACCCCCAAGATAATGTTTCTAATAATACAGGCCCTCTCATGGTTTAGACTGGAAATATTAATTAGACAAAGTTCGTGGAGGCTAAACTCCCCGTCCCACAAATACGCGGTTGACACATTTCCTCTGCGCAAAAGTCCGCGTTCGCTCCACCCATGGGAGTGCTCGTTGCACGAATTTCAAGTAACAATGATTAAAAATATATGACACACTTTTAAATAATATTAAAACAATATGCACTTTGGCCAGTCCCAGAGGATGCGGGAGATTGAACGCCTTGTTTTCTTTGCCGAGTGCGTGCGGGTGTTTGACAGTTGTAATTTGTCCGTTGTGCTGTGGGGCCTTTTGAGTGAAGGCCTCCTTCCCCACGGCTCGATGCCTCACATGCGCACGGTTGAGACCCGGCTCACGGTTACTGACTCTTCGCTGCTGTGCTAATCATCCCAAGCTGTCTGTGAACCAATCCTTCAATGTCGCTTGAAGGAGAGTCGCTCAGGAGTTTGTCGTAAACCGCTCATGACTGTAGTTCCACATCCCAAAATTGGCCTTTCTATCCTGGTAGCGGCTGCATTAAAACTCATTAGACTTCTTCTTATTTACTTTGGTCTCTATTGGCTGTTTCGCTAAAAATACCGTGGCCTGCCTTACTTTTGTGCGTTCCATCATAGTCTTGGCACAGCAGGGCCTTAAACGCAGCGCAGACTTTGTCGTAAATTCATTGAGGAGACAAACTGTTTTGTGTACGTCTTGAAATTATACATCTATTTAGCCTCTCCGCTGGAGTTGTCTTCCGGTTGACGGCATCCTGATTGTTCATTTCTTGTTCATTTCTCAAGCTTGTAGTGTGATAATGGGTTCATATTTGTTTGAATCATGGTGCGCAGCATTAAGGAGCACCGGCACTGGCTTGCGGTGATGGTCTGGTGATATGTTTCAATCTGGATTTCACGCGCAAGGATCTTATTACGTTTCTCTCAATGTGTAATAAATATATGTTTAGACCCCTGTATCACTCGTTTTTGCAGCTCTTCAGAGTAGGGATAAATCGATTTGGAGAGGTAAATGAAATGAATGTGAGAGCGGTTGGACTGAGAAGACAGCAAGTTGAAAAAGCAACTGTTTCTGAAACTGAAAAGGACTTTTTCAATACTTCAATACACTCTAGAAGAACACTCTACTCACCATCTTGGTGCTAGAAAAACTAACCCTTCTCTTTTAATATATTTGAACCCTTTGGGGTCTGAGGTGTTTTCTGGGGGTGCTTTTTTTCAGTTACACTAAAAAAAACAAGGAACTTCCACACACTAGCAATACTTGCAAATGAGTATAAATTTTTATTTATTTTTTTGCAACTTTTCGGTCTCACGACCTTCATCAGGCATATCATTCAGTTACACTCCTAAATTTTTTTTCATGGCTTAAAGGGCCGTACACACTGGGACGAATATCGGCGCGCGCGTTATTCGCCAGCGTTTTTCAACGCGTTTTTTGTGTTCACACCCAAGCGATTTTCGCTGACGATGAGCCGAGTGAACATGCAAATTCATTCCCTGACATTAGATGGCGCTTAATACCACTCCATAACAGATCTCTTTTATCAAGATTTTTGTAGTCGCTGTCGCGTTTGTCATATAGTTCTTTATGTTCCGACACCAACGAGACCAGCAGCTCTACATTCATCTTGCCTTGCATCTTCCTCGTCTTATTTCTTCCAGTGTAGTGGAAGTGTAGACGCTACTTGGCGTATATCTTCTTCGCCGTTACGTATGTTACGTATGTGTGCTCGGCAAGACCGTTTTGTGTTTGATCGCCCCCAAGTTGTGTTTTACTGTAACTTCAGAAGCTCCAGAAACGTGAGCAAAAGCGCCAATCTCATTAGTCGGATAGTTTTTGACGCGGCACGTCAAACCAAAAAAACGAACCCGAGGCGTTTTTTAAAAAATGACGCTTTTACGCGTGGCGTTTTTCGCGTCGGTGTGCACAGTCACATTGGCGCCCTTTGTTTAGTCACGAGGCGTTAAACATCGGCGAATATCGCGCGCGAAATTCGTCCCGATGTGAACAGGCCTTAAGTCATATTACACAAACTGTGCTACAATAATAGTTTATTCCTGTGATGGCAAAGCTGAATTTTCATGATTAACATCACTGAATATGATCCTTCAGAAATCATTATAATATGCAGATTTGGTACTCAAGTAACATTTCTTATTATAATCGATGTTGAAAGCAGTTGTGCTGTTTAATATTTTTGTGGAAACCATATTTTTTTTCCAGGATTATTTGATGAATAGAAAGTTCAAAAGATGTTTTGAACTGAACTGATAAGAATGTAAATGTGTACCTTGAAATGCAAGTCGCTTTGGATAAAAGCGTCTGCCAAATGCATAAATGTAAATAAATGTAAATGTTTTTGCATTTAATGCATCCTTGCTGAATAAAAGTATTGATTATGCACCTCTTCCAGTAGATATAATGAAGCATATCCAAGCTTCTGTTTTCAAGGAAAGAGATTTGTGCAGTCAAATTCCCCAAAAGGACAAAAGCACCATACTAATTATCCATATGACTCCACTGGTATATTCCAGTTCTTCTGAAGCCAAGCATTTGGATTGACTTCAGGGTAAGTCATTTTAGTTGAACTATCCCTTTAAGAGAATAGTTGTTTATGCCTTCACCACCTATCAAATACTTGGTTTGTACAATACCATTGTGAATGTTAACAGTACAATCAAACTCGACGCATTGTAAATAGAGTATAGACAAGAACACACAGCCATAATTGATATGTTCCGAGCACTAGTTACTGAGTAATTGACTGATAATGTTTAACTGGTTTTACAAGTTCCTTGTGCTGTTTTCGTGGAGGCAATAAGGATGATGCAGCGTGTCTGTTTGTTCCGCAGACCGAAGCCGGACTTATAGGAGGAACGTGAGGTCCTGTTGAGTGACACATTCCCACCCCTATCTAGTTCACATTCACGTTGACCGTTAGCAGCTGTAGCCCACTCGTCCTAATGCTTCTTTAAATGTCAGGAGAACGACTGTTTGTTTGTCTTGAGTTTGTTTATTCAAGACGGGCTGCATTTGCATTGACCTTGCTATCCATACATGCTTGCCCGCCGCCTTCCATTCTCTCTCTTTCTCTAAAGAATGTTTACATTTCGGCTCGCCCTCTGTGTAACCTATGGGATCTGTTGATCATTCCACCTGGTTAATGTTAAATTGCTCTTTGCGAGAAGATGTTTGTTCATAAACAGAAAGAAAAGGCCCTGTTCTCCCCCTTGTTTACCGTAGTCATGGCAGCAATCAGTTATTAAACAAATAGCGAGCTTTGTTTGTAGGAGCTGCCGGACCGGCATTAGCCCTACAAGGTCTGGAAGCAAACTGAAGAAAGCACAAAAGAAAAGACGAAACCCGTCTGTCCAAACGTGGTGGGGTTTGTTCTCAGATTGCCGCCACAGTAGTGTCGAGATATGTTTCTGGCCTGGAGAGGCCCGCTGAGATTAGAGGGGCTGTTTGGTCTCGCTGTGAGATCTACTTTTGGCAGAATGTCATTGCTGCTGTCATTTCCTCTTTGAGAGGGTGACGAGCAATTCTTTTCCACGAGGGCGAGTTGCTAGCCCTGATTGTGCCAACACGTGTGAATGATGCAAAGTTGCGCCTTGAGACGGAAGACCCAAACTGAAGCTAACACAATGCTTGATATCTAGATAGTGATAGACAGACTTTTGAGGAGGCTTGATCGCAGTCATAAGTAATTATAAAACGTATTATTTTACTTTAAAAAAAAAGATTTTTAAATGTACCCCTGGGATTTATTTAATGTGTGTGTGTGTATATAAATTTTATATAATATACATTTTTCAAGTGTGGTCTTTTAAAAAGGCATCTGAAATAATAAACTAAATGCAATGTAGTGTTGTCAAAAATATAGATTTTTCGATACATATCAATACTGAAATGTCTGAAACTCTTCCAGGATACACAATACCAGCTCTTCCTCACGCACTCGTTTCATTTGGTCCGGATGAATATTGTTGGTGTTACAGGGTTTGAATTTCAGCGTGGGATTGCACGTATTGTGCATAATTTTACTCATTCCCGCAGATTTTGTGCTCACACCCAAAGTGTGCGCACATTAAAGGGGGGGTGAAATGCTCATTTTCACTCAATCTCCTGTTAATCTTGAGTACCTATAGAGTAGTATTGCATCCTTCATATCTCCAAAAAGTCTTTAGTTTTATTATATTTATAAAAGAAAGATAGGCTGTACCGAGTCTTTCCGGAAAAAAACGAGCGGCTGAAGGCGGGCCGTGTGGGCGGAGCTAAAGCTGTGCTAACGCGCCGAGCTAACAACAACACACAGAGACATTTGAAGCAGTTTTACTCACCGCCCAGTTCCAACGCACAACCGTGAACCTTTATCATTGTGACTGCTCGATCCTTAAGCATTAGACGATCTGCAAATCCGTCGATCTGGGCTTTGTTTATAAAACAAGCATCGTCGAAATGCAGGGAACAAACAGTCTTGCACAACCTCCATTGATGCTCTGGAAAAACAAACTCCATCCACTGGTCCCTTAACGCTGGGTTCTTTGGGAATCTGTGCAGGGTTGTCTTGCCCTGGCAACCAAAAACCCACTTCTTTGGTGACATTGACTTCCCTAAAGCCGAGCAGAGCGCTTTGATGGGCGAACTGCTTTCGCTCTCTTGCTCTGGTCTACGGTCGCGCGCGCCCGCGTCCTTCCGGGAGAAGCGCCCTTAGGACCCGTATAAGGAAATTCCGCTACATCTGACGTCACACATGCCCATACTCGAAAAAAACTTTCCGAAACTTGTGACAAACCGGAAGGAGCATTTTTGGAACAGAAATACTCCTTCAAACGTACAATTTAATTTTTGAAACTTTGTCCATGTTTAGCATGGGAATCCAACTCTTTAACAGTGTAAAAAACTCAGTATGCATGAAATAGCATTTCACCCCCCCTTTAAGCCAAGTATATTGGCTATATAAAACAGTATAATAGGCCTGTGCGTCAGGTCTTAAAGTGACAGCTGCCTAATATACCGGCTGCCAAATTATGAGATATTAAAAATATCTATATGGCAGTTTTTCGCTATGGTATCAATAGCCGCTTTCCAACCGGAGGAACTTTTTCACAGTTCCTAGAACTATTGGCTAAAGTACCCGGATGTCGGCGTGTTCGCACCGCAGGAACTAGGAACGATTTTAGTTCTAGGAACTCCATTTGGAGGAACTAATTTAGGTCCTACTTCGGAGTAGGGTCTAAACCAGCACTATAGGAACTACCCATGACGTTAGTGTACGCTGATTGGCCGAACGCACGCGGAACACCAGCACCCGCCATTTTTAAAACAGCTATAATGTAAACACACAGATTATAGCCTATATATTTACTCCAGAAACTAACTATACAAACATGGAAAACAGTGATAGATGGGTCTCTAAACCTTTATGCTGAAGAGAAAATCCAACGCAACTTTGAGGGGACCAAGTCAAACATGATTATGTATTTCTGCCCAGGTAGCAACACTGGACATCAGCCACACGGCATAGGCTAATAACCTTTTTTTCATATACTGTCTACTTTCTATAACAGTTCTATTTAATAACATATTAAACAGTACTGTGTTAGACAGATCGCTAACTAATAAACACAGAGAATGCGAGCATTGTTTGCTCTGGCGTTCTCAGCGCCGCCAAAATAAAGGTCCGTTGCGCCGTCAAAATAAAAGTCACTGTGCTTGCGTCACTCCCTTACCCCTCCTACCAGTTCCTATGGCCACTTGGCCAGTGCGAACGCAAACAGCAAAACCGAGTTTGGGGGAGAGTAGTTCTTAGAACTGTTTAGAAGTGGACAGTTCCTAGAACTAAGTTCCTGTAACTACTTGGTCGGAAAGCGGCTAATGTCAAAGTAGTGGCCAGTGAAAATGCAGAGTGCTAGTAGCTTTGGAAAACCACTATCCACAGTGGCTGATGAGCAAAAAAAGTTTGTATATGTATACAGTGTATATATATTGTTTTGTTTTTTTGTTTGTTTCGACCAAATAGTGCAGAATTTTAATATTGTCCATTTATTGATCTTTATATCAGTAAATTTCTACATTCATATATAAATAATTGGTAACACTTTATTTTACAGTGTCCTTGTTACATATGTTACATGTACTTACCACAGTAATAACAGTAAATTATGCATAAACATGCAACTAACCCTCAACCAAACCATAATCCTACCCTAACCCTATAGTAAGTACTTGTTGTTAACAATTAATACTCAGTACTTAAAGGGTTAGTTCACCCAAAAATGAAAATTCTGTCAGTAATTACTCACCCTCATGTTGTTCCAACCCCGTAAGACTTTCGTTCATCTTCGGAACACAAATTAAGATATTTTTGATGAAATCTGAGTGCTGGATCACTCCTCCTGGAGGCTTATGGACACTATAACTTGCTGGCCCAGAAAATGTATTAAAGACATTGTTAATATAGTCCAAGTGACTCCAGTAGCTCAATCTTAAGTTTATAAAGCGACGAGAATACTTTTTGTGCGAAAAAAAAAAACAAAAAACGACTTTATTCCACTTTTCATTTCCTTCTCTCTGGACCTCGAGTTTTTTTACGTAGTGTTTAAGCGTAGCGCGTCTGTGTTGCACGTCACCACGTATCACACATGACCAGAGTCGCCCAATAGTGAGCCTACGTGGTGACGTGCAACACAGACACGCTACGCTTAAACACTACGTGAAAAGACTCGAGGTCCAGAGAGAAGGAAATGAAAAGTGGAATAAAGACGTTTTTTTTTTTTTGCGCACAAAAAGTATTCTCGTCGCTTTATAAACTTAAGATTGAGCCACTGTGGTCACTTGGACTATATTTACAATGTCTTTAATAAATTTTCTGGGCCAGCAAGTTAAGGTGTCCATAAGCCTATGGAGGAGTGATCCAGCACTCAGATTTGATCAAAAATATCTTAATTTGTGATCCGAAGATGAACTCAAGTCTTAAGGGGTTGGAACAACATGAGGGTGAGTAATTACTGACAGAATTTTCATTTTTGGGTGAACTAACCCTTTAAATATATAATTACACTGTAACAATGACACCTTAAAATAAAGTGTAACCGAATTATTTTACCTTTTGGTTTTTGTCCAAGTTCCAAACAATACTGCATGGTTTTGTAATATAGAAATAATTTTGGGGTTGAATTTCATGCACAACTATTTTGCCATATAAACATATTTAAAAATGTCACACACTGTATTGTAATATCAGGTCATAATTTTGTTCATACTACCCATAGCCAAAATACAACTGTCTGCATTACTCATCATGAATCCTTGAGAAAAGATAAACCTCAAGATGCTCTCACACCTTTTCAGTCGAACAGATTATTGTGTTGTCTAGACAAGCAACAACGTTGAACCTAAACAACAGTGTGATCATGGGGTTTTGTCGACCTTATTGTGACTACTTATCTGAAGCGTAAGAATGTTGTGCTTTTGTTGAGCGCTTGTGTAAACAGGGGTGGTGTGAGAGCAAAGACTTGTAAGAGCAGGTGGGCTTTCATAACTTACCGGAATGACAGCATCTTTTTAACGTTGATGGAGTCTGCTTTCCGGCCTGGTGCACGACACACACAAACAAACTCTCGCCATAAACACACTCACTGTCAAATCCTGGGAAATAATAAATAAGGGAGAAAGCTCTTGATTTTTCTGTATCTGCTCATGCTTTTATGTAGGCCAGGTGTGGTGCGCACATGATTTGGTGTGTGTGTGTGTGTGTGTGTGCTCGCAATATCAGATGAACCGAACAAAACGTCAACATGCGCAAATTCTGACCTTGTTGTATTATCTGTTGTTTGTTCCAAACACTTGTTGTGTTTAGCAAGCAAGCGTTTTGTGGGGAAAAGGCGCAGACATGTGATGATGGAGGTTGTTTGGTAGGTGCCTGGTGGCGGGGGCTTAATCTCTGGGAATTTCCATTATTTTGAAGTTTTTGCCTTAAGTCTTTGTTTTCTTTTTATTTAAAGCCACCATAAACACTGTCAACAAACACATCTGTTTCTTGTCAACCCTCGCTTGTCTGTTATTCATGTTTATGTTGCATGCCTTTTTTGCACCGAACTCTAGACAGAAAATCACAAGCAAAGAATTGCACTTTTATTATCAAAATGGGTCGAAACTCAAAGCTGGAATCATAATGATGATACACTAAAACAATAGCTTAATTCATAAAGCCGTTGACATTATTAATGCCCTTCCACTAGATTATTTTTTCCCCTCCATCTATTTGATATTTGTGATGGATAACAGGCATTTTCTTTCATCCTTTTTTTTATCGTGATATTGCTGCTTTTGAATTATTCCATGGTGAAATTTAATGAGAAACTAGATTTATGGGTTTCATTTGTTTGTCAATTCCGAAATTAATTGGGTGTTAATTTTAGCTGGCCCTCTTCAGACGTGGAATTGGGCGCGTGTGCATTACTTTGCATTCGTTGCAGCTTCACGTCTTTATTGTGGGTCACTAGTTTCGCATACATTAAAATAGCCCCCCGGCGCATTCTCATGATTACTTTTAGAGATGCCACGCATTCGCAAATTTACGCCCTTCCTTTATAATTATGAAAATTTAGTACGGAATGACAGTGCATGCATAATAGCCATTATCACCCTCTTTTATGGAACACAATGAAAAAAAGGAGAAAGAACAAATGAGACCGTAAAAGAGACAGAAAGGGGGAGAAGCTTGCTAAACAAGCCTCAGCTTGTTTGTGGGAGCACCAGGTACTTGGTCCGTTTATCTCTAATTGAAAGGATGATTTTGAGCATAGAGCAGTTTATTTACACATGTGATTTATTTACATGGTGTATTCAGGGTGTTTTAGAGATAATATGTGATTTAAGGGGTTAAGAAATGGACAGGGCTCCCTGAGATTTTAGTCATCGATGTAGCTCAGTATGTGTGTGCATATATACTTTTTTTTTTTGTCTAGTAGTTGATGTGGTCCAATTGGTCCCAGTCTTCTTGTTTACATCAATAAATGGAATAGAAGAGCCGCAGCCCTTCGGGGGTCCAGATGGGTCAATCCCCAATGTGTTCTCCTGCGTCTGTAACCGCCTCTCCCCTGCAAACCTGGCTGAACAATTATCAAGCGCCTTATTACTGTCTGAGAGGGTCAGCATTATAAATCTGAATTCTTTTCAATTTTCACCTGCCTATGTGATTAGCACCCACCGCTTTAAGGGCATTCATTCTGCCTCATATCAATAATTAATAAGCCAAGTTAATTTACTTCTGCCCGACTTGGTCAGCTTCATTAAGATGGTCTGAAACAGGGCTACAAGGCACTCCTTGCCAACGAGTGCCACGATGAATGCAAAAGATATAAATCTAAGAGTCTATCTCAGGACGACATGGACAGATCAGGAGAAAAGTAGTATTTTTAGTGTTATCGCAGGATCGGTCTTAGATGGGAAGCGTTGGAAGAACAAAAAGTCTTTTTGAGAGCCTGAATAGGCAACATTAAAGTATAATGTATTATTGGAAATACTTTTGGAAGTACATGGGAATATTTTCAGGTTTGTTTATTTGTGTGCGGGCCCAGGACCGCGGCGTTAACTCAACACCCTGGATGCGAACGTTTGCTGAGAAGTTTTGATTTTTGAGATTTGTAATCCGACCAACTCCCCTGCCCTGTTTCCCATTAAAAAGCCATCGCGCTGTGGTTCTTCTGGGAGCAATGCGAGTAAATATATCCATTTCACTTGAACAAGTTTTGTTTGTGAGCGAGTGTGTTTTCTTGGGCCTCTCTGCTGAGACGTGACCGAGGTTTGGGTTCCCATTCTGTTTTGCTTTTTTGCTGTTTCTTCATTCTTTCAGGCCCAGCAGAAGGATGGAAAACAAACAGAATGTGATTGTTAGCGTCTTTTAAGGGAAAGATGGGAAAGGTGAAATTGAGCGGGACAAAAGGAAATTGACGTTTGCGTGGAATTGTTTTAAAATGCTTTTTTGTTTGTTTCAACAGTCTTTTTGCATCTCTGCTGCAGGTTTTTAAGTCATGATGCAAGAGTCGGGGACAGAGGCGACAAACGAAACAGCCAATCAGAACGGCGCCGCACCTTGTGTGGAGAGACACAGAGAAGCCACACCTTCCTCTGACATCACAGCATCTGACCTCGTGAACTTCCAGCAACAGCAGGTCTTTACTTTTTTCCTCCTTACTTTAATCATCTGCTCATTCGTTCACATTTTCTTTTTTCATTTTTATTCCTTTTCCTTTATTCCTTCTGTCTTTTTCCTACTTTCCAACTTTTTATTCATTTACTTTCATCCATTGTTCATTCGTTAGTTAGTCTTTCTGTTCGTCTTTTCTTTCTTCCTTCATTCCTTTCTTTCTTTTTTTCATTTTTAAACGATTCCTTCCATCTTTTGATTATTTGTTCGTTACTTTGTTCCTCCCTTCCTCCTTTTATTTCTTCCTTTCCATTTCTTTCTTCATTCCTTCCATCCTTAATTTGTTTGTTCATTCCTACCTACGGCCCTACCTTTTCTTTCTTTCATTGTTGCACCTGTCTGTTATTAACGCATGTCAACGGCATTCTTCTCTCCCCTCTTTAAGTGCTTGTAAATATTTAATCGTCGCCCCCCCTCCAACCAGAGTACATAAACACATTATTATGATTATTTATGTATATTGAGAGCAGTTTGAATTTTTAAACGCACTAAGTGCTCTTTCTGTGATTGTGTTTTTGGTTGCCAATGTGTTTATCCCGGCAACTCGGCATCTGCATTCAGGTGAAATATTTATCAACAGACAAATGCATAGGTGCAATGGAATTTACAGACAGTTGTGTATGTGTGGAGTCCATCCAGGTGCCACAGATTTCACCTGTCGCTTTGTAAACATCCCTAACACTCAGGTGGAAATTTTGGAGAGCTTCCATTCAAAGCACCGGAGCGTGGAGTGTTGCAGCAGTTTTTTATTATATACCTAGAACGCCCAAAGCATTCTCACTCAGACTAAAATAAACAGACAAGCTCTTTCTGTCTGTCACACGGCAGCGTGTTGAGCCGGACAGCATTGAAAAGATCAGCCAGTCGTATGTTATCTGCACCCCACGGCATGATGGGAGATGTTGTCAAGGGTTGTTTGGTGGGGGATGGGGAGCTTCTGAAGTAACTGTCTGCCGGAGTAACATGGCTGTCGTTGAACTGAGGAGAGCGATGCCTTGATTTTAATGCCAAACAGGACAGGTCTGCGTGACGTCTGGTTTGAGAGGAGAGAACAACCCAAAACTGATTTGTTTTGGTCTTATTTCATACATAGGATATTGATTTTGTATTGTATGTAAATTAGTTAGATGTTGGTTGCAAATTGGAATTATTATTTTGGATAACGAATAGGAATAAAACTTATTTGACATTTAGATTTTCCCTTCAGTCTTCTTGAGATCAATCTGTAACTAGAGTATATCGCCATCAATCAATAATCTGAAGCATCTGTGATTGGTTCTCGCTTTCGCCTTCTCCTGTCCTCTGAATTGCTTCAGTCTGTCGTGTGCTTCTCTGACTTAGCGTGATGTTGTCGGTTCGAAAATCACAGGCATGCTGAATTCATTACCGCAGTCGTCACACAAAACCATGGATAAGATTTCAATAACTGCAGGCCACAGTTGAGTAAACAGTTGCACTGAAACTTAATTCCTGTTGACTTTGCCTTCATTCTGTGCCAGGGGCTCAATCTGATTCACTCGGCTGAGACAACAGGGGTTACTACTCTGACAAATGCAAGGAAATGGAGAGAGAAAGAAGGAAGAGGAGATAGAGAGAGGCTGAACGCCAGAGTGCTTGACCGAGTCAGGGATGTGCACTTGACATTGTTACCAAAAAAATGTTTTTTTAACATTTACTTCGTAGTTTTACTGTCACTGTGATGCGTGGAGGAACAGTTGCTTAACTGCATTTTTCAGTAACATAGTAGAATAGTCTAACTTAAAACTTTACAACAAGTAGTCACATTTTGCACCTTCAAATTTAAGAAAAATATTTAGTTAAACGCTGCTGTTTATCACTATTTTGGAGTTACATGTATTCTATTTTTTAGCTTGAGGTGATTGAATTCTAAAAGTTGATTTATTTTTGGAAATATTATATAATATTAAAAGGCTTCTCAGAACAGAGTTAATATTGTAGTCTAAATGTCAGAGCTTATACTGTAAATGATATTTTGCTTTTTTTTATCAGCTTTGATCATTACAGGTTCTTTGTTTTTCCCCCTAAGAACAAGGATTCAGTTGTGTGATAATTGACAGCTTTTTTACAACACATCAGTCTCTTTGCTTGCGTTGTGCACACAATACATAAAACGTAACCTTTTTAAACCTCCAAAAGCCCAGTTTCTCCCCTGACAAGCTGTAGGGTTTTATTATCTTTCAATTTATAAACTCCTACGACTCCTTAAATACGTGAAAAACAACAAACCTGGAGGCTGACATATCATCTATCCTGATTAGTCGACATAACTGTGAAAGACAGTGCTCATTAATAAAGACTAGGGATAAAATAATTGTAATCTGTTTGATCATCTCGACCTTGACAGGGGAATTTATCTTCTCGAACTAGTCAGATTTGGGGGGAAGTAGACCATAAGCTTCATTTAAACATCTCCATTAGGAAGTCAAATCCCCAGTGCTATTACCTTATATAAAAGAGATGTGTCCCTAAATGGGAGTTCTCTAGATAGAATAGAGCCTTTAGATTCAAATAAAGCCACCTCAAATGTCTTTCATCCTTGTACTAAAGAATTTAGGTCCACTCTTTAAATGGTTTATGCATATAATTCACCAACATTAAAGGAACAGACCACCCCTGTCAGCATTTATGCAAAAGATTTCCATTATGGCACAAGCGCCATCTCCAATGAGCAATTCATTTCTCTGTGGTCTGTGGTCGACAAGATCAGGGGAAAAAAAACATGTCTGTGGACATCCTTATGATGTAGTTGGGATGTGATTCCAGGAAAAGCAGTGGAGGAAAGAAAATTGTGCATGTATCAAGATGCTGGTTTAGGGAAAATATCAAAAGAAATTGTATGAACCAAATCCATTTACCATGTTCATTAAGCACAGTTAATTATATATACATACGTATATGTATATATAATTAAGTAAAAAAAATAAAAAACCATGACCTCATGACAAAATGAATTGGTCTGGACTGCTGTTAGATTTGTTTTAATCAAGAGTCCTAGTCTAGAGGGTCCTAATAAAATCATATATTATATTATATATTTTCTATTGTATGCATTGCATTGCATTCTGTTTTATGCAGCGAGGATTGGTTTAGATGTGTTTTGTACACATATATGTGTTATGTAGTTTTTTTTTTGTTTGTTTTTTTGCATGTCAGCCATCGCTCATTGCAGCAGCGACTGCACCCACAGGAATTTCCCCATTCACAATACAAACATCCTTCCACAGCCACACAACCAAGACAGCCATCTGATTGATCGCATCTCTCATGTGCTTCCCAAAAATATGACACAATTGTGGCCCAAACAGGGCATCATACTGACCTATATCTGATCTCACCGAATGTACAGTACACTCTGTACAACTTAAAGCAAGAACACCGTCAATCCCGAACTGATTGCGTTCCGTCACAGACTGCTATTCGGGGGCCTCTTTAAAAAGCACACAGAGTCTTGTCTTGCACTCAGCGAGGCAGAAAGAGAAGTTGTGGTTTTCAGCAACATCTTTTGACGAGGAAGTGAAGAAGATCTTAAGAGATAAAGATTTAAAGAAAATAATGCCAGCCTGCACTTATGCAAGCGCAAAACAAATTTTGGTGTTTTTTCTGCTTTCTGCAAAAGGGAGTCAACATGTGTGAATCGCACTAAAATAGCTGGACAACAAGGATGTTGTCGTACATTTCTGATCCAGGCTAAGTTTCCAGGATCATCCTTCTGTTTTCCAGAAATTCATGGCAAAAGTTTAGCTCAGATCATTTGGCAAATGAAGAATCTGTCAATAATTTGGTCAGATCATTTAGTCAATGATGATGATATATAATGTACACACAAGTCAGACTTATAAAATAAGACTAGCCAATTAGGATTTTATTCTTTTTTTTTTGGATTAGTCAAAGTGTTGTAAAAACTGTTGCGATTGTTGTCTCTCGATCTTGAATGCTGTGATGACACTGATAATAAATGTACAAGATTTAAAAAATGTATTTACAGTACATCCTGTTTATGGTCTGTCAGAGGCTGATTGACATTCGAAGAGGGTGTTAGCTCAGCGTAGCTCAGATAATTTGGTCAAGAAGGTGTGACATATTTGAGATTGTTTTGAGATTTCCGCGATTTAATTGCGTAATTTGGTATCTTGGACATCAGAGCACTGTTTGAGTCATTGAAATCTCTTCTAAAAGTTTCTGAAAGAGGAGGCACATATGAGGTCATTGGGCTTTTTGATTAACTCCCAATTAATCTCAATGCTGCCTTGGAGAAACTATTGAGATTTTAAAGAGATATGTATATATTTTTTTTTAATAAACAAATAATTTGCTATTTTCTTTGATATTCGCATTCTTAAGAATATGTGCATCCAAGCCTCTATATGGCACAATTCCTGATGAGTTATGAGTGATTAAGTTGATGTGTATATATAATCTCTTGCATGTTTAAGCAAGCAGCGATTGCCAGGAATCCTGCTCAGCTGATGCTGCTCTTAAATTTGAAATATTAATGCCCTGTCTCATGGCAGACTTTTTTTAATCACATTTTAGAGCACCCTCACTCAAAGGCATACCAACATCATCTCAATACCACAAAAAAACAAAGAAGACTAGACATATAGACAGACAAGAAAAGCTACAGCATGAGTAAGTGCTGTTCTTTGATGGGAGGGCAAACTCATCTGTTCATTCTGACAGAATCGTGCTTTTTTACAAATCATAAGATAAGGATGCAATTAGCAAGGGCTTTTTCTTCTTGTTGTTTTCCTCTGGCCCTTAAGCATGGTTAGGAGCCGGTGAGGTGATGTCTTCGGGATGGTCACAGGCAGAACAGTCTGAGTAAGCACAGGTGCTTGCATTATGCAACGTGTAGCAAAACCTGGAACCCACTGGAACAAGAAACAAACTCAGAGGAGTGACAAAGCATGTATGGTGATGAAGATACAGTGCTGGTCAGAATTATTTCCCCCCTTGGTAAATATGATCAAAGATAGCTGTAAAAAATAAATCTGCATTGTTAATCCTTTTGAGATTTTATTTAAAAAAAAAATCTGACCTTTCATTGAAGTAAAAGAATTGAAAGTGAGGGGAAAATCACATTATGAAATAAATGTTTTGGTTTTGATTTTGATGTTTGTTTTTGGATCACTGTCCTGTTGGAAGATCCAAACATGGCCCGATTTTTTTATCTGTTGGTATTTGATCAAGTCCATGATGCCATGTATCTGAACAAGATGTCCAGGACCTCTGGCAGAAAATTAGGCCCACAGCATTGAAGATACAGCGGAGTATTTCATTTTACACATAGGGTACTTTTTTATCCCTGTGTGCACCAAACCCATCTTAAGTGTTTGCTGTCAAAAAATTTTTTTGTTTCATCTGTCCATAGAACGTTTGAAAAGTCATCATTCAGAACTGAATTGAGAATACATTTTAACATTTTCAAAAATTAAATCTCTAAAAATTTGAATACAGGCATACAAAATACAAACATGTAATTGGATTGAATTTTAAGGAAGTAGAATTAAAATGTAATATGCAAAGAGAGACATATAACCAATTTTATTATTTTATATATTGATCTTGTTAATATTGTTTAAAAATCAAAAATTAAATTTAATGTTGAAATATGTATAAATTCGTATTATTTAAAAAAAATACTATTTTTATGTATTTATTGTAGACACTGTATTGTTGTCAGTATACATATATTGCATATTGTACATATATATATTTTTTAATTTTGAAAACAAAAACAAGCTTCCAACTTCCCTATATATGTGTGTGTGTGTGTGTATGTGTGTGTGTGTGTGTGTGTGTGTGTGTGTGTGCTCTTGTTTTCATGACAACTGAGGACATTTTTATGATAACACACCTACATATGAGGACACTCGGAAAAATGAGGACATTTTGGGGGTCCTCATTTTTCAAATGGCTTTAAAAACATACTAAGCAGTGTTTTTTTAAAAATGCAGAATGTCTCCTGTGATGGGTAGGTTTAGGGATAGGGGCAGTGTAAGGGGATAGAATATACAGTTTGTGCAGTATAAAAACCATTACGCCTATGGAATGTCCTCACAAAGATAGTAAACCAGACGTGTGTGTGTGTGTGTGTGTGTGTGTGTGTGTGTGTGTGTGTATATATATATATATATATATATATATATATATATATATATATATATATATATATATATATATATATATATATATATATATATATATATATATATATATATATATATATGTGTATATATGTATATGTATATATGTTTATGTGTGTGTGTGTGTGTGTATGTATGTATGTGTATATATATATATATATATATATATATATATATATATATATATATATATATATATATATATATATATATATATATATATATATGTATATATGTATGTATATAATATATATGTATATATGTATGTATATATCTATGTAAATGCATGTGTGTGTGTGTGTGTGTGTGTGTGTGTGTGTGTGTGTACATCTATGTAAATGCATGTGTGTGTATGTATGTATATCTATGTAAATGTATGTGTATATTTTTATATATATATATAAAGATAACGTAGTCTAAATGATATTGTATATGTTAAATGTTAAATAAATTCCTTTTCTTGTCATTGCAATTCCAATTCAACATCCTGTAGGCCTCAGATTCTAACTAATGAATAGAAAAAAAGAGCAAATTCTTAAACTCATTCTTAAAAGCATTTTAGCAACCCTGCTCAGAGGAAAGATGTAAGATGGTGAAGAAAACACACATTTGTGCTCTTTTTCACTCTCTTTTGGCTTTAAGGTATCTGCTTGTAAACTGTTAATATTGTCAGATTGCACTAGAGAAAGGCAGAGCCTCCAACTTATTGCAAATCCTGAGCAGGAGATTGGTGTTATGACACCACATATTGCCCCAAATTGCTTTATTGGTAAAACGCTAGTGCTTCCTTCAATTTTGATAATTTTATGGAATCCCTCGTTGAATGGTTTAATTATGTTATCACCCAACTGGCAACATCTGTCTTTATCCTGGAACAGGTGACAGTTTTATTACGGGACGAATCTCTCGGCTGGATCTCCCGATTGATGGCCGATCTGATTCATAATCGTACAGATGGAGATTGAAATTGTACATTAATGTGCTTGTACGTAGAAGAGAGGAGAAATAATTATTTGCAAAGCGGGAGAAAAAAAAAACAGAAACACGCTCTGTGTGATTCTCCAAAGCCTGCTACAATTGAAGCATATTGCTTTTTGGGATCGTAACTAATTGTTGCAGGCAATATATCCCTCTGGCAGTGCACTTCTCACCCCCCGATACCCCCGATGCTTTAGCTCGCTCATTTACAGAAGTGACATTTACAGCAGGCTGTCTAGAATCTTCAGGACTTAGTCGCATCATCGCAACAGCATCTCTGATCTCCTCTGCGGCAATGACATGCAATTCGCCAGCGATAAATGCATCTTCAAGTAGTTTACATCCTGTTTACCGGGTTTGACTGACGGCTCAGCGATGAGGAGCGCTCCTCCGCAGTCGGATCGTCCGGAGCGCTGTGGAGAGCCTCTATGTTAGAGTGTGTGCTGGAAACTGCTTTACTAATGGATCTCGGGTCAGATGGTCAGCAATGGAGACAAGTAGTGGAGTGAGTGAATGTGTGCATGCATTTGAAGAGGCTGCCAAAGTGAGCCCAAATGTGTGCGTCCATATGCGTGAGTGGGTGGGTTTTGCATCACTGCATGTGTATAAAAAGGAACATCCTATTGTTCCACTTCCCATATACCCTTACCCTTGGTCAATTTGTATGCGTGCATACGTATGTGTTTGCTATGCTGGTACCATTAGTGAGTATGAAGCAGTTCTTATTGTCTGCTGAGGCCGGATGGGCTTTGATGCCAGCGTGTGTGTGTGTGTCTTAAAGAGGGGAACTCTACACTCGGAGCAGGTGTTCCCAGCAGCTGTCAGACTGTGGCTGCACTGGGAAATGCATCCGTGTTGTTTTAGTATTAGATGGCTTATTTGGAGTCCCGAAAGCAGTAAGGGAGGATTTCTTCTTAACGCACCGCTTGAGTTTTCTCATGAAAGAATAACCTCTGTCTCTCTATAATACTTCACGCTTTTCAAACAATCAAACATTGCTGCGGCGTGCATGCCTAAATAGAAATGCATGACGACATCATTTCATACTTTTGAAACGCACATATTCCCATTTTCACACGATCTCGATGTAGTCGTCGTCATTGGATCAGAATGTTTACATACAAGCAAATGAAAAGACTATTTAGCGGAGGGCGTTTCTTTTTGTTTCGGCTAATATGACCCAATTTATTAGGGATGAAGTTAAAAGATGCCACAATATCATGGGGATACGTTTGAGCGTGGGGCTTGTGCAATTTTAATGAGTGTTTCTCTTTAAAAAACTTCACAGAATTAATATGTATCAAGAAAAGTATATTTTTTTCCAAGGACCAAAAACTTCTGGGTAATTAATATTCATAGACTGTGCTTGTTAACACCCCCAATGCAAATGCAGTGGAGATCCAATTAACATAGAATGGTCCCTGAGGAATCGGGACGATAAGGGTTAAACGAGCTATTGAAATTGAAACTAGGCCTTTCTAGAAACA
Source organism: Scardinius erythrophthalmus (assembly GCF_964197995.2). NCBI lineage: Eukaryota > Metazoa > Chordata > Actinopteri > Cypriniformes > Leuciscidae > Scardinius > Scardinius erythrophthalmus. The sequence continues at coordinate 9,445,802 of NC_138232.1, forward strand.
CTTATTTGTTTCAATAAAACGGTAAGTCGTGTAGCTGTGCGTTTCTCAGATTAAGGCATCTCAGTTGGGCTCTGGAGGCTCAGAATGAAGGTACTGATGTGTGTGCGCTCGTGGTGCCCACCCGTCACTAATGCAGAAGTGCTGTAGCTGAGGTAGCTTTTATTTCTTATTCATAATCTGCCGGCGCTTGGCGGATAATAGACGTCAGTGTTCATTCAGAGAGCGGCACGTCAGCCAGACCGCGGCTGACAGAGCAAAGTGCTGGGGTTCTGCGCGTCTCTAGCTAGCTACCGGCTCTTCCCGTATCGCTCCCAGGGGGGCCGATGAGAAACGCACCTGCCGAAGCGCTACAAGCGTCTTGAAGACTTAATAATACCAATAAACGTGATTGTCGTGTGATTTGATGATGATGTGCTGCAGCTGTTTGTTTTGTTTATATCTTACATGCACATATTGCCTCGCAGAATCAAATCTTCATCAGTGGATTATTACTGTAGAGAGGGTTTAAAACGTGGGAAGGACATTATAAAGACGTTTATGACACACATAAAGATGCTAGAAAGCATTATTGGTAATTATAAGCATCACAGGACAGCTTTTTTGCACTTGTTTAGTAATTGTTTTGAGGAGGTAAAGAAATTACCCTTGACATTCAGAAGCTAAAACACAGATTTACTGTAGTAACCATAAAATATCATATTTACAACTTTAACTGTGGTAACATATAAAAATGTCTTAGGTCTGATAGGTGTCTTGTTAGGATCTGATATGAATTCATCGTATTTTGTTTTATATTCACAGTCATTTGTATCAACAATAAAAAGTACTGTAAAAACAGTAATACTGTGAAATTTTATTACAATTTAAAAATAACTATATTACAATATACATTTTCTTCAGCCGTTACTGTAGTCTTATACAGTATTATGTATGTGATCAACATATTGTAGAGTCCCTTTTTAATAGTTGGTTGAATGTGGTTTTAGGGGAGGGACATGCTCATTCATTTTTATCTGACAGAATCTGTGTAGTGTGAGATGAATATTTATTTTCCGTATTCCCAGAAGAGAAAGACTTTGCATTTTAAATATGCAATGTGCATATCTGCTAGTTTACAGTAAAACAGATGATTTGTGAGTTTAGAAACTAATAGACACGAACTCAAAGGATTTCATGGAGTTTTTTAAGGATCAAATATCACATGATCCTGTGTAAAAAGATTTCAGGAAATAAAAAAGCTAAAATTTCATTCTGTTAGTCCAGAATGAACAAGTCTGACCCCTCTTCCTCCAGCAAACCCAGTTATGTTCATCACAGCCCTTTCATGCCATCACTCCTGCCAGTAATAACCACTTCCTAGGTGTGCGGCAGTGATGTGGCCTCTATTCCAAAGAGAAATGGTGCTGGCCGCTGACTGCTTGTGTACCATTTGGAGAATGATATTCCCTGTCAGTGCCGTGATGTCTTCCCATAAATATCAGTGATGGCACCTTGCGTTCTAGGAATGACGCCCACCATAAATAGTTCCCCTTTTGCACACCGTACACATAAATCCTTCATCCTACCCTCCTTTCCTTTTTTTTTTCTTCCATAAGAAAGGAAGGAGGGAAGGTAGAGATGATGTATTATTTACATGGGCAATAAAGAAACAAATGTTTTGCAGCATGGAAGAACGCAGAGAGCAATTCCCCTCGCTGTGGTGGGCCGGGAGACGCTCTGAGCGTCAGTGAGCTGTTGTTATTTGCTTGTTTACAACCTCTGACATGATGTAATGGGACGGGCCGTGAAAGCACTAGCCAGCAAATGGCACAGAAAATAAGACGAGGTCTTTATGTCCGCACACACTCGCTGTCTATCCCTTTTCTCACACTCGTTCTCCCAGTTTTTTTTCTTCTTACCCACTGTACACACAAATATATTGTGCTTTTGACTACAGAGACATGAACCATGAATACAAGTCACTGTTTTTTACATTAAGATCTCCCAGAGGTGAATAGAGAGAGAAAGAGGAAAATATCATGTCCAGCCATGAAATGCAAAAGTGAAATCTAGCAGAAAGAAATATTTATGACCATTTTCTGCTTGATTAGATGTGGGCGTCGTGAGCCGGGAAAGACAGAGACGCTGGACAAAGAGCTGTGCGTGGCTTCTGAACAGATGTTTAGAGAGAACACAAGAGCAAGAGTTTGATTGTTTGAATGGAAACAGGGTTCGAATGATTGTACTGAAAATAGGAATTGGAGAGGTTTAAGCATCCATCATTAGTCCTTATTCTCAGGCTGTACGCACTACGCCGCTACTATTCCCAGCATTCCCTGAAAATAGGTCTGGATGGTACGACAGTATATATCGTAGATATGTCAACTTCTAGGGTTTCTGTTGCAGCTTGTTAGTTTTATGTTTAAAATTGTTGTGTTATAGATTTTTCTGTGTTAGATTATCTTTTAGTGGGCGAAACGTTTGTCAATAGCAAGAAAAGCTGATACTAAGATAGATATCTAAAAACCTCAATATATTTTATATAAACTTAAAAATATATATTTGTTCACCGGTCAAAAGTTATGAAAAAAGTTTTTTTTTTTTTTTTGAAAGAAGTCTCTTATGCTCATCAAGCCTGCATTTATTTGATCAAAAAGGAAAAAAATGTAAAATATTATTAGAATTTAAAATAATGGTTTTCTATTTTAATATACATTAAAGTACAAATTATATCTGTGATGCAATTCTGAATTTTTATCAGCCGTTACTCCAGTCATCAGTGCCGCATGATCCTTCAGAAATCATTCTAATTTGTTGATTATCAATGTTGGAAACAGTTGTGCTGCTTAATATTTTTTTATGACCTGTGATACTTTTTATTCTTCAAAGAATCCTGATTTATTTTTTTTTTTATTTATTTTTTTATAACAGCATTTATTTAAAATGTAAATCTTTTGCAGGCTTGATGAGCATAAGAGACTTCTTTGTTGATGAGCTTAAGAGATTTGACCGGGAGATGCACCGCTACTAAATTTCTCTGCTGATACCGATTATTCAGAATGATATCTGCCTATGGATAGTTTGATTTTCTTAAGGAAAAAGAATATCTTCCAACTGATGCTGTAACTATACAGGGAGCCCTCTCATTTGGAACATTACTATAATATTAGTGGTTAAATTTATCAACAGAGCCCAAACTATTATATTCAACTGCTATTTTTTTATATATAATAATTGCTCTCAAATAAAAACTGAAATGTTTGTATTCAACTCAGTTGCACATAATAAGGTAGTTGTCATAATCACTTGTTTTAATGACAAATTTATTCAATCATACATATATAGTTAACAGTAAATAAGCTCCTCTCTTGTGGTTTTTTTTTTACAGCTAACTAACAAACTGTGAACATAGGTTTCCAATGCAATGTGAAGTGACATTGCTCAGAAACTGTTTTATTGATGCATTTCTGCAGGTAAGAAACCGATTGAGCGATTGATTACATGTAAGTTGTACTGTATGTTTCAACATACCTTCTGATGTTCATGCATGTTTTTTGTGCTATAACTTATATTAAAGGAACCGTATGTAAGATTGTGGCCAAAACTGGTACAGCAATCACTTTCAAATTACTGTAGAGCGGTGTATCCCCTCCCCCTCCCCCCTGACTCGAGGTTGCCAGATAGGCTGCAGGATCCAGCAGGAACGTAGACTGACACGTTTGTAGCTGCAGTTGTGGTAACTAGAGCAGAGCTGGCAACCCGGATGCTGAAACACTACTGACTTCGTGATTGGTAGATAGGTGGAGGGTGGTGCATCAGGCCAAAACACAACATGACAACATCAACATCAGTTGAGGGCTGCAACTTCACTTTTAAATGACAATATCCTGGCCGGACTACTGTAGTCAGTGATATAAGTATTTGAAATGAACATGATTTCTTAATCTCTAGTGACATATCAGGGCCATTTTATGATTAACTGAAATACATTTCTTACATACGGTTCCTTTAAATTGGAAGAAAAAACTTGCTGCTTGAACTACAGTTATCTGTCAAGTCACAGATAACTGTCATTTTATGTCATTTTATGTCATTTTATGTCATAAAACATAAATGTCATTTTATTGTTTGGATTTTGTGATAAAATGGACAGAATTTGAAAGCTGAGACTTTGTTTCTTATTAGATGTAACAAAGTACAATGTTTGGTGTAGGGAAAAACCGTGGATCTGGCAACCCTGTTTTGAACTACGGGTGATTTATGAGGTCAAATAGAGCCTGCTGTAACGTCCCTATTTTTAAACTGTTAATGTGTTATTGACGCGGCGTTAACTTCGACAGCTCTTATTTTCTTCACACACAGTATGAGTTGCAGTGTGACCGTTTTTCTGCCCCCTTTTGATTGACAGGATATAATCGACCCTGATCATTGGCTGTTCTTCACCAATAGTTTGCAGCTCTTGCGTGCATATTTTTCATAAAAAGCAAGACTGTACGTAAATGCAAATATTATCTTCCTGGGGGTTTTTGCGAGTGATTCTTTTTGTGTGAATCTGCACTGGTCGTGTGTTTGTTACGGGGGGTTGTCATTGGTTTGTGGGTAATTTCCCTGATGTCTTCTCAAATCAACAGAACTTCCTGTAATATAAGACATCTTAGTAAAATGGTCATATTGTATTTGACTGTAATCTATCTTCATAAACGCTTTGTTATGGTATGATAAACATTTCTATTATCATTAGATCTTACAGCACAATAATTTAACTAGCATGCGTGATGATGAAAAGCAGCGCTTGTAAATAATCTCTTAATTGCAATATTAATGCAATTGTTTTGTGCACAAGCAGTCTGTTCAGCTCTCCGGATGGCGTATTTGATCCGCAAGCATGTGACATTTCTCAAGGAACAGAGCATGTGTAAAATTATGAGTATGATTAATTTTTCAATTTCTCTCCGCGGATATCTAATAATTGTGCCCCCAGATTGCCAAAGGCTGCTATTAAACATTAAAATGCAGGGAAAAAAGAAACCGCAAACAAAACGAAGGAAAGTTAGCACTTCTGTAGGGCAACAGATAAAATAAAGCAAACTAGTCAAGGTTTGTTCAAAGCCTTTACACTTTATACTACTGTAGGGTTTAAAAAAAAATGCAAAAATGTTATTTAATTTAATGCTGATTTAATTCACTTTTAAAGGAATAGTTTACCCCAAAATTATCATCTTTTAATAATTATTAACTCTAATTTTTCCCAAAGGCTTAAGACTTTTTTTTCCTGTTGAATCTAAAAGAAAGCAAAATTTGAAAAATATTGTCATTGCTCTTTTCCAGTGAATTTGAAAAATTTTGAACTGGTCAAAAGTTATGAAACATTACTATTTTTTTAAGTTCTCTTATGCTCATCAAGCCTGCATTTATTTGATCAAAAAATTTTAAATAATGGTTTTCTATTTTAATATACTTTAAAGTACATATTATTTCTGTGATGCAATTCTGAATTTTTATCAGCCGTTACTCCAGTCGTCAGTGTCGCATGATCCTTCAGAAATCATTCTAATTTGTTGATTCATCATCAAAGTTGGAACTTATTTTTTTTTTATGACCTGTGATACTTTTTATTCATCAAAGAATCCTGAAAAGAATTTAAAAAAATAACAGCATTTATTTAGAAAGGGAAATGCAACAGGTTTGATGTACTGCAGGAGATTCCTATAAGAGCACACTGTAGTGTGTTTTGTGTCTATACATTATGCGCAGATGTTTGATTGTATTTGAGATGATAAAAAGATTTTATCTCTCTGCATGTCTATCGTCATCATTCTCCCAGCCTCCATCTTTCCTAAATCCCCAACCCCCTCCTGCTTAGCAGTCTTTATCACTTTGCTCTTTCCTCTTAATATCATCTTCATCTCGGATTGCCATGGCACAGGGGAGATGCGCTTGTTGATCAAATTTGGCTCGCGTACTGCTCAGCGATCCGCTTGGCTGAAGTGTCCGCAATGTGTGCTGAATGCTGAGGACGAGCGCCGCGGTGGTGCGGTGATTGATTGATTCAGTCTGCCACAGGACAAGATAACAGCATCAGTAAATACTGATGGAGTAGCTCGCTCTACTCCTCCACAGCAGGCCACCATGGGGCAGCAAGTGTTTCAACGTGCCCTGGCCCCCTCAGGAACTGGGTTATATCGAGGGAGAGGTGTGTGTATTTCACTCCAATGATATTTATTTAGAGTGTCGCTCTGTTAAAAGAACAGTTCACCCAATAATGAAAATCCTGTCATTTTTTACTCATGTCCTTATAAACCATTTTCAGTGCTCAAATTTCATTTGGGTTTCCACAAGAACTGAATTTAAGTTGCACAACTTAAATTTGTGTTTTTTTCTCACCTTCTGAAGACTTTTATGGTACTTTTTAGGAGTCCAACAGGCCCTGAATACACTAAGTTTCGGATCATTTTTTTTTTTTTTTTTTTTTAAGAAATATACACTTTTATTATTCAGCAAGGATGTGATAAATTGTTCAAAAGTGACAGTAAAAACTTGTGAGTATAATGTTTCAAAAGATTTCTAAATCCTAAACTTTTAAATGGTAGTTTGTACTTTTGTTGTACAGGAAAGAGCAGTGTGAACATCCTGCTGAACATCTCATTTTGTGTTCCACAGAGGACAGAAAGTCATAAAGGTTTGGAAATACATGAAGGCTAATAAATAATGTCAACATCTTTTTTGGATGAACTAACTCCTACCTCAGTGTGGTCTAGTTGACAGGTCTTAATCTTGATAACACTACTTTAGTTAGTGTTAATCAAATGCTCTTTTGCTGGCTTCTCCCTCATTAATCAGCTGCTGATAAAGCCATGTTAGGATTTGCACACAAAAAAAAAGTGAAATTGTGTACAATAAATTAGTTCTTCATCTTCTTAATAAAACCAAAGCGGGCATGTGGAATGATTGAGGTTATTTATAGGCCATTGGGGAGATAGACAGACACTGGGAAAGTTCTGGGCAAGGAAGCTGGAGTTGAAAATGATGTCCAAGTGAAATATCATCTCTCCCTCCACTGTATCTTTCTCTCCCTCTCTCTTTATAATTCACACCCTTAAAGGAATAATTCAGGAATAAAATGAAAATTATGTAATTTTCTCACCTCCATGCTATTGCAAACCTTTATGACTTTCTTCTGTGGAACACAAATAAGGGTAAAATGTCTATGTTGTTTTTGCCCATATAATTCAAGTCAATGGAGTCCAATGTTGTTGTTGACCTCTCTGTTGTTCTGAAGAAGTAGTTTAGTTCAGGACTTAAGCAGCACAGTTTAATTGTGAGCAAATGAAGGCCTCCACATATCCCACAATCTTCAGCTCTTGAGTACAACTCAGTATACTGTTCATACTAAGCATTTCAGCTGAGGCAATCTTTAAACTGCTGGAAGAAAGTGCGTTTCCACAGAGTGTGTATATGTTGTGTGTGTGAGTGTGAGTGTGTGTGTCATCTGTTTTTATCCATCTTACTAAAGCCAGAAGCACACACATATTTCAAACAGATGTTGAAGTTAGGAGGAGCACAAGATCCCGCAATCAAAATAATTATCCTTACAGCCCAATGTTTATAAAGTGTTTATGTGACACTAAGCATTGGGTCTCACTGAAGTAGCTATCATGAGTTAAACACGTTAAACTGCTTGTCAATCTCTAAACACCTTTACACTGTGTGGCTTCACACAATTATTTATCATTATTAAGAAATAATTCATTTTGTACACTGCAAACAATTTACAAAACGTCATTTTTGTATTCATAATTGTACTAAATGTTATTGTTCTAGAACAATTTTAATTGCTAGTCACATTTTATTATTAAAATATATATTTATTTATATATCATTTTAATTATTAATTATATATAAAACAATTATGGGAGAGTATTTTAAAGGGTTAGTTCACCCAAGAGTTAAAATTGTCATTAATTACTCACCCTCACGTCGTTCCAAACCCGTAAGACTTTCGTTCATCTGCAGAACACAAATGAAAATCTTTTTGATGAAATCTGAGAGATTTCTGTCCCTTCTAGTGTTGGTTTTGGCAGCCTGTTTTAATTTTAGTTTTAGTCTAGTCTTTGTAATTTTAGTTTTTATTAGTTTTAGTCACATTCATACTCTTTTTAGTCTAGTCAAGTTTCAGTTGACTAAAAGTCTGAGCATTTTAGTCTTATTTTAGTCAGAATTATCCATGACTATTTTCGTCTAGTTTTAGTCGACGAAAACTGATGACATTTAGTCTAGTTTTAGTCATTGAAAATTGTATTTGTCTCTTTTTAGTAATGCAATTCTGTTTAACCCAGCCAATATAGTTTTTTTTTACCACCACGGTGGTAATGGACCAACTTCCGGCGGTGGTTGGGGGGGGTGTTTAAAAAAAAAAAAGTGTTTATTTGAGCAATTCCGTCAAAGAAACAACACACATTTTTATGCATGTAAAGCATTGAAATTAATATCATAAGCAGAGAGTAAGCTCGGTTTCTTTTCGTTTTAAATGGTTTTGTTTAAAAGTAGACAATTCAAGCTTTCTATATGGAATAACTAATGGAATATTGTTCAATTCGCTGATAATCGGGTGACCAGATTGCAAACCAGAATTCAAAGCCGACAAAGCTTTTATGGGCTCACGCACAACTCTCTCATTCGTCGTGACGTTATAACATTTCGTCTCGTCTCGTTTTGGTCAATGAAAATGAAGAGACATTTTAGCATAGTTTTTATTTTGTAAACCACATTTAGTCTCATTTTTATTCATCAACAATATTGCATTATACATTTAATTATAGTCATCGTCACATGAGCAGCACTTACGTTGCGTCTCGTTTTCGTCAGGTGATAAAGGTTCGTTGACGGCGATATTTAATCATAATTTTCGTTGACGAAAGCAACACTAGTCCCTTCGTTGACAGCTACGCAACTACCAAATTTTCTGATGAGACAATCACTTGAAACATGAAAACAAACCTCATTGGTTCTTGCTGAAGATCAAACGTGCTGCGTAACATGAGAATGAACCTCATTGGTTCTTGCTAAAGATCAAACGTGCTGCGTAACATGAGAATGATCCTCATTGGTTCTTGCTAAAGATCAAACGTGCTGCGTAACATGAGAATGAACCTCATTGGTTCTTGCTGAAGATCAAACGTGCAGCGTAACATGAGAATGAACCTCATTGGTTCTTGCTGAAGCTCAAACGTGCAGCGTAACACGAGAATGAACCTCATTGGTTCTTGCTGAAGATCAAACGTGCTGCGTAACATGAGAATGAACCTCATTGGTTCTTGCTGAAGATCAAACGTGCTGCGTAACACGAGAATGATCCTCATTGGTTCTTGCTGAAGATCAAACGTGCAGCGTAACATGAGAATGAACCTCATTGGTTCTTGCTGAAGCTCAAACGTGCTGCGTAACATGAGAATGAACCTCATTGGTTCTTGCTGAAGATCAAACGTGCTGCGTAACACGAGAATGATCCTCATTGGTTCTTGCTGAAGATCAAACGTGCTGCGTAACACGAGAATGAACCTCATTGGTTCTTGCTGAAGATCAAACGTGCTGCGTAACATGAGAATGAACCTCATTGGTTCTTGCTGAAGATCAAACGTGCTGCGTAACATGAGAATGAACCTCATTGGTTCTTGCTTTAGATCAAACGTGCTGCGTAACACGAGAATGATCCTCATTGGTTCTTGCTGAAGATCAAACGTGCAGCGTAACACGAGAATGAACCTCATTGGTTCTTGCTGAAGCTCAAACGTGCTGCGTAACATGAGAATGAACCTCATTGGTTCTTGCTGAAGATCAAACGTGCTGCGTAACATGAGAATGAACCTCATTGGTTCTTGCTGAAGATCAAACGTGCTGCGTAACATGAGAATGAACCTCATTGGTTCTTGCTGAAGCTCAAACGTGCTGCGTAACATGAGAATGAACCTCATTGGTTCTTGCTGAAGATCAAACGTGCTGCGTAACACGAGAATGATCCTCATTGGTTCTTGCTGAAGATCAAACGTGCAGCGTAACATGAGAATGAACCTCATTGGTTCTTGCTGAAGATCAAACGTGCTGCGTAACATGAGAATGAACCTCATTGGTTCTTGCTGAAGATCAAACGTGCTGCGTAACATGAGAATTAACCTCATTGGTTCTTGCTTTAGATCAAACGTGCTGCGTAACACGAGAATGATCCTCATTGGTTCTTGCTGAAGATCAAACGTGCAGCGTAACACGAGAATGAACCTCATTGGTTCTTGCTGAAGCTCAAACGTGCTGCGTAACATGAGAATGAACCTCATTGGTTCTTGCTGAAGATCAAACGTGCTGCGTAACATGAGAATGAACCTCATTGGTTCTTGCTGAAGATCAAACGTGCTGCGTAACATGAGAATGAACCTCATTGGTTCTTGCTGAAGCTCAAACGTGCTGCGTAACATGAGAATGAACCTCATTGGTTCTTGCTGAAGCTCAAACGTGCTGCGTAACATGAGAATGAACCTCATTGGTTCTTGCTGAAGCTCAAACGTGCTGCGTAACATGAGAATGAACCTCATTGGTTCTTGCTAAAGATCAAACGTGCAGCGTAACATGAGAATGAACCTCATTGGTTCTTGCTGAAGATCAAACGTGCTGCGTAACATGAGAATGATCCTCATTGGTTCTTGCTGAAGATCAAACGTGCAGCGTAACATGAGAATGAACCTCATTGGTTCTTGCTGAAGATCAAACGTGCTGCGTAACACGAGAATGATCCTCATTGGTTCTTGCTGAAGCTCAAACGTGCTGCGTAACACGAGAATGAACCTCATTGGTTCTTGCTGAAGATCAAACGTGCTGCGTAACACGAGAATGAACCTCATTGGTTCTTGCTGAAGATCAAACGTGCTGCGTAACATGGGAATGAACCTCATTGGTTCTTGCTAAAGATCAAACGTGCTGCGTAACATGAGAATGAACCTCATTGGTTCTTGCTGAAGATCAAACGTGCAGCGTAACATGAGAATGAACCTCATTGGTTCTTGCTAAAGATCAAACGTGCAGCGTAACATGAGAATGAACCTCATTGGTTCTTGCTAAAGATCAAACGTGCAGCGTAACATGAGAATGAACCTCATTGGTTCTTGCTGAAGATCAAACGTGCAGCGTAACATGAGAATGAACCTCATTGGTTCTTGCTGAAGATCAAACGTGCTGCGTAACATGAGAATGAACCTCATTGGTTCTTACTGAAGATCAAACGTGCTGCGTAACACGAGAATGAACCTCATTGGTTCTTGCTGAAGATCAAACGTGCTGCGTAACACGAGAATGAACCTCATTGGTTCTTGCTGAAGATCAAACGTGCTGCGTAACACGAGAATGAACCTCATTGGTTCTTGCTGAAGATCAAACGTGCTGCGTAACACGAGAATGAACCTCATTGGTTCTTGCTGAAGATCAAACGTGCAGCGTAACATGAGAATGAACCTCATTGGTTCTTGCTGAAGATCAAACGTGCTGCGTAACATGAGAATGAACCTCATTGGTTCTTGCTGAAGATCAAACGTGCTGCGTAACACGAGAATGAACCTCATTGGTTCTTGCTGAAGATCAAACGTGCTGCGTAACACGAGAATGAACCTCATTGGTTCTTGCTGAAGATCAAACGTGCTGCGTAACACGAGAATGAACCTCATTGGTTCTTGCTTACCCCTTTTCCACCAAGGCAGAGCTGGTGCTGGTTTGGAGCCAGAGCCTAGTTTCAAATCGGTTCTTTGTTTTTCCACCGCCAAAGCACCAGCTCCGAACCAGTAAAACTGGTTCTTAAGTAGCACCAAATCATTGCAGGGTCTAGAACGGAGCCAAGAAAGAACCGCTTGCGTCAGAGGCTGGGGGCGGGGTTACCGTGGCCAACAAGACTGAAGAGAAACTTGTGACCGCCATTTTTAAATAGCAGCTAGTCGAGCTAATAGCAGCTCGATTATAATATCCGTCTATGTAAGTTACGGCGAGCTGCACGAACGCGTTGGATTCGCCGTGTTTGGATGCCGATTTATTTTCGCAAACCCATGAGCATCCATAGTAACGCAACGTCTATTATTGTTGATGCCTTGTTCGAGATGCATCGGAGCAGCGTGGACCGATCAGAGCTGCGGGAGTGTTTGGAGATCATACGACTCCTTGTGCTTTTTGATCGCTTTCGCAGTGCTTTGATTTCATGTGCTGATCGTTCTGCGAGAAGCCGATGCATCTCGAACAAGTCTGGTGTGTTTGTGTTTGGCGCTGCCGCACGCGCGTTGCTGAGCAACATGATACGTATGCAGTGACGTAAGATATAGCTCTCTCTGGCCGGTGGAAACGCAAACCGGTTCTTAGTAAGCTCGTCAGTCGAACCAACTCTGAACTGGCAATAGCTCTAGCTCTGAACCAGCACCCGGTTCTTGTTGGTGGAAAAGGGGTAGCTGAAGCTCAAACGTGCTGCGTAACACGAGAATGAACCTCATTGGTTCTTGCTGAAGCTCAAACGTGCAGCGTAACACGAGAATGAACCTCATTGGTTCTTGCTGAAGATCAAACGTGCTGCGTAACATGAGAATGAACCTCATTGGTTCTTGCTGAAGATCAAACGTGCTGCGTAACATGAGAATGAACCTCATTGGTTCTTGCTGAAGATCAAACGTGCTGCGTAACATGAGAATGAACCTCATTGGTTCTTGCTGAAGATCAAACGTGCTGCGTAACATGAGAATGAACCTCATTGGTTCTTGCTGAAGATCAAACGTGCTGCGTAACATGAGAATGAACCTCATTGGTTCTTGCTGAAGCTCAAACGTGCTGCGTAACACGAGAATAAACCTCATTGGTTCTTGCACATCAAGCAAACATGCTTGAGCTTCCGTTTACAACAACTGATGTGTGAGTTGATGAATGTTTATATGTGAATAAAAACCTAAATTCAATCTGTTAATCCGTTGGACTAAACCTTATGGACTGAATTCATATGGATTAGTTTTACGATCTCTTTATAAACTTCTTGAAGCTACAAAGTGGTAGTTGCATAGCTGTCAATAGAGGGACAGAAAGCTCTCAGATTTCATTCAAATATCTTCATTTGTGTTACGAAGATGAAAATTATGTGTTTGGAACGACATGAGGGGGAGTAAATGATGACAGACTTTACATTTTTGTGTGAACCATCCCTTTAAGAAGAGACTAATGAATGTTAAGAAGGGATGGGAGTCAGATTTGAATTTGTATAGTCTGCATGAGCTCCACTGTTCAGTGGGTCGGTGCACTTACCACTAAGCCACAGCTCCAACATTCATAGTGCACATTTACACATTTTAATTCATGTTCAGCTTTAAATTAATTTTGCTTTTTGTATCGTTTTTTTACCTGCTTCTTTCATTGTTTAATCGAATTGTCTCACATTTCAAAAAGAACTTTTCTCATCTGTTAATGAACACACCTTTTGTTGAGCAGAAAACCCAGAGAACTTCATATTTCACACCAGCAATGAAATCTTGTGGTGCTTTTCACAGCCACTGAGATGATGCACAATATAAGTGCTCGCCGTAATAAAGTCAATTAATTGGCGCCCGTGGCTATAATGTGGACATTGTGTATAGATGGAGATATTTAATTTAGGCCAACAGTCCCTGTGTTTGTTCCATGGGGATCGAGGGACAGTGGTGCGTCCCGAATGAATCAAGCAGTAAATGACGAGCAGAAAAATAGGTAATTATGTTAATCTCACAAATGAATGAGACGCTGACCTCTCGCATTAATTGATTTTATGCGCCTGAATCCTATTTATCTCTCTTTTGATATATTTTTCCATTAACATTTTTGATGTAATTAAAAAGGTTTTATTTTGAAGGAAATTAGCCCTGGATGCCAGCGACCATTAAAGGAAGAGAGTCACTTTTATGCCGCGTTAACGAGACAGCGGCGTGTTGGCGGTGTTTTAGCTGCGCCACGCTTGCCCGCACAAAGACCTTAAAGCTTAAATAGCCCCTATTCTTTAACCTTAATCACCGCGTTGGCTTGCCAGAAACTCTGCCTGAACGCGTACACGCGCCCCATCGCGAGCACCTCGTGTGCGCTTACGCCCTTTCCGGTTTCTCATTTTTGCACCTAATCAGCAAAAAATTAAACTCGTTGTGGGCTTTGCTCCATATTAAATGGGTGATTATTGGTAATAAATACTTTTTTTAATACTCACTTATTACATAGGCAGTTTTCTTGCTCAGTTAATGAGTGTAATTTGATTTGCTTGAGAGATTACGGTCCTCTCAGAATTAATGCGGCAATCCCGTCCCCTGGATTTAAAGACATCTCGGATTCTTCACAGGTCGTGTGCTTATGCGAAGCTTCCTCTCTCACATAGCAGCTAATGGAGTTGAACAGCAGTCTGTCACTTCACTATATAGCTCATGTGCCCTTGGTTCCTGCCGAGCTTGTTGTTTAGGGCTCCGCTGTCGTTTGAGTTTTAAATGGGGTTTACCAAACTGGTTCAAGTGGATGTTTTGCCATTTAAAGGCTTTTGGGGGAGATCCACTATATAAGCTGAGAAAAAGTGTGCCTATAGACCAAATGATGGTGCACAGCTTGGTGTTAATCGCACACAATCAAACCACAAACGTTACTTCCAGTCTTCTGAGAGGTGGCACAAATTTCTTCCTTGATCTGACAGTTTCGTATTTTTATCACACATCTGGTGTAACGCTTTCAGTCCGCCGCATAACTCGCCTTCAGCTCTGAAGGTGTTATCGTCTAAGGCTGAGGGAATTTTGACGTCGACCTGATGCTGACAAGCTTTTTGTTAGTCACTTTCTGATGTCTGCTAAATGTCTCTTAAAATAAGCATCACCAAAATATTTCCAGTAACTTTTTACCGAAAAAAAAAGGTTTACCCTCAAAACTGTTCTGTTCTGTTTAATTCAAGTATAAATCACAATGTCAATTTACTGTCTCATGTTGAGTCATTTTGCAAATCAAAGCACAGTTTGAGACAAAGTCTGTATTAGTAGGAAAATAATTGAATATGCACTACCATTCAAAAGTTTGGGGTCAGAAATATTTGTTAAGAATGCTTTTAATACTTTCATTCAAGGCTGCATTAAATTGTTCAAAAGTGACAGTAAAGATTTCTACAGTATTTCAAATCAATGCTGCTCTTTTGAACTTTCTATTCATCAATGAATCCTGAGAAAAATGTATAATGGTTTCCACAAAAATATTAAGCAGCACCACTGTTTTCAACATTGATGATGATAATAATAATAAGAAATGTTTCTTGAGCAGCAAATCAGCCAATTAGAATGATTTCTGAGGGATCATGTGACGCTGAAGACTGGAGTAATGATGCTGAAAATTCAGCTTTGCGTCACAGGAATAAATGACATTTTAAAATATATTAAAATAGAAAGCAATAATTTGAAATTGTAATAACATTTCACAATATTACCGTTTTTCTGAACTTTTGATTAAATAAATGCCGCTTTCGTGAGCATAAGATTAAAAACAATAATTAAAAAAAAATTACTGACCCCAAACTTTGGAACGGTAGCGTAAATAAGTTCTCATCAAATTGTTCCAACTCCAAGAAAAAATTGTCTTGGCTATGTATATTTAAGCTAATTTCATAACAGTGTTTACTGCAGGTCTTGTTTGCATCCATTTTTATGACTTTTTATAGAAGCAACTGAGACTAAATTGACACTTACTTAAACCATAAGAGGAAACTTCTGACCTTTTTTTTTTTCATCTGAAAAATCTGTTTTTATTTTAATTTCTTACTTTTTTTAGACAATTCTGCAGTCCATCCCAAAGCAGTAGACACTAGGGGTGCACCGATCCGATATTCGGTATCGGTATTAGTCCGATACTGGCCAAAATCACTGGATCGGATATTGCATGAATCGCGGGAGTATAACCCGATCCGATACGATCACGTCCCTTAGTCCTAAATTGTCATACAAATGCTTAACAACACCTGAGAGACATGCCGTAAAGAGAGATGAGCAACACACGTCACGCAGGGTTGCCAGATTTTCACATACAAATCCCGCCCGCGTTTCGGGGTGGGAGAGACCACGACTTCATCTGGCTGGAGTTTCACGGTACTTTCTCCCGGATGCCTGTTAGATCACAACACTGGAGTAGAGAGCACTACTGTTCAGAAATTAAAACTGTTAAAAGGCTCAAACTAATTGCATAATATAACACTACGCATCAATATCTCTTCCCTTTGTGCTTTGAACTTTTCAATGCGAAGTGCTGTCGCTGTGCACTGTGACTCCATGTCGCTTCAAGCGCATCATTCTGCGCACGAAATGCGCATAAGCGTTTCGTGCCGCTTGGAGCCTTTCATATTACAATACTTTTGAGCAGCGAAAGTTTATTGATAGCTTTAGTTGTTCTGTCCTATCTATCATATGTTGCTGCTTCATTAAAAAGTTGCGCTTAAAATTTTAAAAGAAATGTTTTTTAATTACATAGTAGCCTATATATTTTGTCCGTTTTTTGTTTTAGTTAGTAAAATAATGTTTAAGTCAAGCTTAAAAGCCTTTCTCAAAAGAATAATCACAGTCTCTTCCCCACAGTCAAGCATACAGATACAGTTTATTAGGTAATTCAGCACTTTTTTGAATTATTATTATTTTAGTATCGGCTTGGTATCGGAATCGGTATCGGAGGCAAAAAAGGCGGATCGTGCCAGCCCTAGTAGACACCTTCAGCATCTCTTTTTTTCATCTGAAAAATCTGTTTTTATTTTAATTTCTTACTTTTTTTAGACAATTCTGCAGTCCATCCCAAAGCAGTAGACACCTTCAGCATCTCTTTTTTTTTATGACAAAAGCAATCTCGTTCTTTCCCTCCCTTCTCTCCCCCCCCCCCTCTCTCTCTCTCTGGGATAACATTACCCAAGTTGGAATGACTTGAGCCGAGTCTGTAATTCCCATGAAGCTGCTCCCTCTCTCAGCAACTCAATCCCAGACCGTGGCCAATCGCACTGTGATATATCAAGAGCTTTCTCTCCGGGCTCACTGCCTAATGACACCAGGAGCTGACCCTTTGTGTCGTCTTCAACCAAGAGCAGCACACACACACATTGATAAAGCTGACTTCAGGTGAGATGAGTCTATGAAAACGATACCACAGAGATTTGGCAGAGGGGCCTGTGAATTATCGTGCCTGTGTGCATCTTTGTCAGTTACAGAAATTGGCCTTTTGGACAGATAAGTACTTGACTTTAAGTTGGATATCCTGTGGGAAATTATGAAAAGTGAACCCTTTTGCCAAGTCAGAAATTTGTGTTGTTCAAAAGTATTTATTTATGTCATTTTAATTTGACCTTTTTTCTTATTTAGAGTATTTGTTTTTCTGAGTTGTTCAGCAGGTTGAGGATGGCTGAAAATGAAAGACACTGCAGAAGTGAGTTATTACATTTTGGTGAAAAGCTATGAAGATAAATATTTGTTTTCTTTGGAGTAATATCCAGTCATTCACTGTAGGATTTGATTCAATTTAGAATTTGTTGATTTGTGACTTCCTGTTGACTTCAAGCTGGTTTGAAATCTGGCCAACTTGTCCATGCTCGTGACCCTTCTTTCGAACAATCTGCCAATTTTGCCACAAACTAGTTCATACATTTGCATGCAGATTCCCTTTATTTGATAGATTTGCTTTTTGTAACAGCAGCCCACCACTTTCACTTTGACATGCTACTGTAATGACAACGAGACAGACATTGCTTAATACAAAACCCCAAACCCGTTTTTGATTTAAAAAATCTAAAATTAAGGCACTAAAATCTAAATACTAATCTGAGTCAGCCATCGCTGTGTTTGCAAGCACCTCTCGCACCCGCTTATTCTCCTCTCTCATACACCATACAATCTGATGCAACATCTTGAGCATAAATGCAATAACAGAAAAAGAATAAGTTCTTATATTCCACATTCTCTCTAAATCCCCTGCACTGTTTGCATGTTCTGACCATTTTCCATGTTGACAAATGGATTACTGGAGAAAGCAGTGACAGGTTTACTTGAGCATTACATCCTCTAAAAGAAAATTGTCAGATGGCATTGTGTATGTGTTTGTCTGTGATGGAGATGTAACCTCAACTTACTTCTTCTTAAGTTCCCTTCCATCAGCCTTCCCAGCAACCCATCACAACTGACATCCTCAAGGTTCCCACGCTGATGGAAAACCTGGAAATATTAGTGAGTTTTAAAACTGTGATTATTCCTGGCATTACGGTTAATTTCGTTAACAAAATCTGTGACAAAATGTTCTTCGACAACCATGACCGTTTTTTCCATGACTAAGATGAGATGATGATGAGACCACCAACACAATTAAACGCTAAACGATAACTGTGACTATGGGGCTGTTTACACGACACCGTTTTCAACTAAAATGTAAAACTTTTTATGCATGTTGGTTGTTCATTTACAGGACAACAGCGTTTTGGGTGCCTGAAAACGCAAACTTTTAAAACGAGTTTCAAAGTGTCCAAAAGTTTTTGAAAACGGTCTCTGTGTAAACAACAAAAACGCATTGTATAGTATAGTGTTTCATCGCCATCTAATGGCCTGGCAGCAGAATACAGGTTTTTTTTTACGTTTTTGCGGATCCGTGTGAATGGCAAATAGGCCTGTAGTCAGAAAACTCAAAGGAAAACGTATCCATTTTAAGCATATCGTTTGTTGTGTAAACGTACCCTATATACACATGCAATGTCGTTGACGAAAAAAATATAAATTTTTTTGCCAAAAAAGAGAGGAGACAAAATATGGTACCGATATGGTACCCTTTAGGTACAAAAGGGTATCTTTTGAAAAGATACTGCCCCAGTGACAGCTTTTATACCTCTTTTTTCTGAGAGTGAGAGAGATTGCGATTTTGGACACAGCCATTCTCTAACATAATGACCTGCATTGCTTTCTACTGGCTTGTTTCTCCCAATCATGTCCTGCCATCTCTTTATGTCTCAGTCAATGGTGGCAAAGTCAGTGTCACACAGACACCTCACCACTAAGAAGGTGGCATCATCATTCCTTATAGTACCGAACTGCACTCTTAACGGCACATATTTCTATGTGGCAGGTTCCCCGCGCCTCTCGTTCCCTTCTCATTTTTTTCTACTTGTGGTTAATTCATCTATTCTTATGAGTCATTTAGTTCTTTAATTACCGTTAGCAGCAGATGCACAATGGAGTATTAATGTGAGTGGGTTTTACGGCCACTCCATCACCGCGAGACTGTGAAGTCTAAAGACATAATTGACATGGAAGAGAGCTTGGAGATGAGGAGACAATATTTTGCAGATGGCTTTTCTTGTATGCTAGAAGGATGTTTATGGGTATACATCACACTAAAGGGGCAATAAACACAATCGTAATTCAATAACTCTCTTGATAGACGGAATCTGGCGTCGGATGCTGGATTGAGGTGTGTATTAAATGACAAGGGGAATTTAAATTAAATGATAGGGTGCGTGTGTCTATGCGACTGTTTCAGTGCATGCTTGTGCTTTTGTGTGTTAGGCATGGATCAGGATGGTCAACTAGTCATCTAATAACCAACTAATGGGTTAGTGAATTCAATAGGTAATTTCCTGTCATCTTTTTTTTTTTTACTTAATTTTTTTTTAGCTTAATATTAGGGATGCACCATATATTGGTGCGGTATTAGTTATTGGCTGATATTAGAGTTTTTATTATTATTATTTGTTTCATTATTAACGTTATTTTATCAAATAAAATGAACATAATAAAATAAATAATACAGTTTTAGGTAACACTTTATTTCAGTGTCTTTGTTACATATGTTACATGTAGTTACTATAGTAATAACTGTAAATTATGCATAATTACATGCAAATAAACATGCAACTAACCCTAAACCAAACCCTAATCCTAACCCTATATTAAGTACATTTAGTTACTTAATATTACTCAGTACTTAAATGTATAATTACAGTGTAACAAAGACACCTTAGAATAAAGTGTAACTGTTTATTTTGCATTATTTCTATGAACCCTAGCACCCTTTTTGCTGTCACCTGGGTCCCATCAACTAGTCTATTTTGAAAATGTCATTTTGTACATTTCTATGTGTGTCTTCATTTAAGGCAGAGAGAAAACAAGCCAACATTCATGCACAGATCTCAGCATACATCACCTTGTGTGTGTGTTTGCGTATGTCTCCTTATGTCCGGCTCCATGAATGGATCCCCTCTCTTGCCATCTGTTGTTAAGCTGCTCCTGAGGCGGAGCTTCGGAATCCAAACAAACTGCAAACTGAGGCTGTCAGAGGCGCATAGCTGAGACGACCCCCAGGCCCGGGGTCACACATCCGTACCAGGCTCCACACAGCGCCCTGTTTACTCTCCCTATACCTCCTTCATCATCGCTCTCGTCCATCCATCAACAGTCATGCACCCCCACCTCCCGCCTTCCACCTAGAAGCAAATACACAAACACACACATGCAAACACTCTCCCTTCATATCTTCATGCACCCCCTCGATCGTTTTTTATTTTACTTGCTAGACGGAATGCTTGTCAACCCTAACCGTTACCAGTCAGTGTTTTCTTTTTTTTTTCTTTTTTTTTTTTAAGACAGTGCTTATCTACTGCAATCATTCACCGAGCCTTACATGGTTTGAGCACAGCAATTTGATATGTTTAGTGTTGTCATTAATATTAATAGATTGGTAGAAAAGTGCAGCCATGGGAGGGAGTAGTAATGGTTTGAAGTGGGTATATAACATTGATTTATTTATGTATTCTACATGAATTAGTTTAGAAATCTAAACAGCGAGCGTGTTTCCAAGAGGCCGTGATTCTACGAGCGCCTGTTTTCCATGTGAAGAGGCTTTTTGGAAATTGCATCAATTAGATACTTAACAGGAAGCTGACCGGCCCTCTTTTGCATTGCAGATAAATGTCCAATCTAGAAACCGAACAAAAGAAGGCAGAATTAGCAAGAGAAAGAAGAACTCAATTAATACAAACAGTCCTGATCTTCAGTACGCACATTCTCATGCCAGTGAAGGAGCATTCCTGTAGCATATGAATTTTAATTAGGTGACACTGACAGTGAATGGAGACTAACACTGTTTCACTTTTCACATGTATTTTTAGTTAGGATATTATAGGAATAGTTCACCCAAATTGTTTAACTGCAAAGATTAATTAATTTTGTCAGTGGTATTTTATAAACAATTATTTCTGTTTCTATTTCCATATTCTGTTACTTTAGTATTGTCTTTATTATAGTTGAGGCCAGTTATTGGATTGCACTTGTGTTGCCTCTAAAACACTGTGAAAATTTAACTTTTCTAAGAATTGTTTTGAATGTATTCATTATTGAATTTACACTACCATTCAAAAGTTTGAAAATTACATTTTAATTACATTTTATTTATTTGAAATTGTAATAGTATTGAACAATATTACTGTTTTACTGTGTTTTCATCAAATAAATGCAGCCTTAGTATTCATAAGAGAATTCGTTCAAAAGCATTTCCGTAAACTTCTGAGCAGCAGTATATCTCTTTAAATGTTGCCCAGAAAGGACTCAAATGGGTTTGGAATGACACGTACTGTAAATAAGAGTGAATAAATAACATCATTTTTATTTTGAGGTGTACCGTTTCTTTAAGGATCACTCTCACAGCCTACTTTGTCATTTTCAACTAAAATGAGACAGCGATGGATTGGGACTGGATTAAAATAAGCGATTGGGAAAGCAGTATAGTGGTGTATCCGGATATTTTTTTTTTTCCTTAAACTTTCTCATAAAACCTTGACAACTTTTAAACCTTCCCAGGAAGCCCTTAGGACCATCCTGCCAAAAAAAAGTCAATCTAATAACTGTGACATTTAAGAAAAAGCCCTCCAGCTCTGTGGAGAACAAGAAGATGTGCTTAGTCCACGACAGTGCTATGCGCTAATCTATTAGCAGACTTTTCTGTGTGTCGTGTCTGAGGAGCCCAATCTCCAGACCTCTTAACGCTGTGTAAACAGCCTCCTCTACTTCGCAATGGCCTCTGGGACACAGTTTCACCTGTACGCACATCTCCCACCAATCAAAGGCCCGATTAGTCCGAGTCTCATTTTTCATAGTCAGGCCTGCCTTGATGTACACAAAACCAGACCCTCAGAGGTTAACACAAGCTACTGTCTTTACATATGTCCAGCATTTACTGTCTCAGCAAAGTTTTCATATCAGTGAAAAACATTTTTTGTTCATTTTTGCCTCCTGACAAACATTAAACAGATAATTTTTTCTTTGGGGGTGTTTGTTATTTTGCTAAATTCTGGGGTTAACAGCCACGTTTACTAGTTAACAGTTCTAAAGCAAATCAATGGAACTGTGTGAGAAAGTCCTTTTCTATGTAACTTATACAGTATGCTTTTAAATTTGACATTTCTGCTGTCATTGCCAGGCCAGATGAAATATGCAGACTTTTTCTGCATTTTTGGTGCTGAATTTGTGTAATATTTCTATTTAGCAGGTCAAACCAAATGGGGGGATTTGTCATAATGGAATATGCTGTCATTTAAACAGTACAACAATTATGAAAACGGAATTTTATTTATTTATTCATTTTTAGGATTGTTATGTTTTATGTACTTTATCCAACAGATATTAAAAAAATGTTACTTTTTTTTAGTTTGCATTTTTTTTTTTTTTTTACTGTATTTAGACCGTTTAGACGTAAATGTTTGAAACTAACATACAAAACCACGGTTAGAGACGAATTGGAATTTTTATTCAATCTTAGTTACTGATATATACACTGCAAAAATTATATTCTTGATGGGTAATTTTGTCTTGTTTTCCAGTTTAAAACAATTTAAAACAATATACATTTACTTGAGAAGCAACACTGATTAAGATAATAACCTGAATAACTTTATTTTTTAGACTTCTTGAACAATTTTATACGATTATACGTCTTGATATGTTATGCAGTGTTGCCACTCAAGTAAATTATTAAGGATTTTTTGATATTTTGACTGAAAAACCAGTCAAAAAATATTTGTTTGTAATATTGACCTTGCGATAGCTAGTCCGGACTCCCCTATATATACCCCGTATATAACATAGAAACTTCCTCTATCATTTTCCATTTTTTTCTGGGTACAGTGAATCCACATATAGGGATTTGTGTAGCAAGCCAATCTGGTTTTATACAGAGGGAACCCCCAAAGCCTGTACATAATCCACACATGTGCTAGTGACATAAAGACACACACAAGTGCTGGCTTAGATATTATACTCTACACTTGGATACAACATGTAAACAGATGTGTACATGCACAAGGATGCTGTACAGTGCTATGCATAAGTTTAGACACCCATGCTAAAGTTGACTAAAAAGAGGAATAAAAAAATCATCTTTTGGAAATTGAACTTAATGCCTTAATTAAGAAAATTAGGAAAAATCCAACCTTTAAGGACACCAATTTTCTTTGTGAATGAATAATGTATCGTAAATAAATAAATGTTCTTCCTTAAAATACAGGGTGCATAAGTCTGGACACCCCTATGTTAAATTCCCATAGAGGCAGGCAGATTTTTATTTTTAAAGGCCAGTTACTTCATGGATCCAGGATAGTATGCATCCTGATAAAGTTCCCTTGGCCTTTGGAATTAAAATAGCCCCACATCATCACATAGCCTTCACCATACCTAGAGATTGGCATGGGGTACTTTCCATAAGATCATCTCTCAATGCAAATCAAACCAACTATTAGGCTAACTGAAATAAAACCATGCCAATCTCTAGGTATGGTGAAGGCTATGTGATGATGTGGGGCTATTTTAATTCCAAAGGCCAAGGGAACTTTATCAGGATGCATAGTATCCTGGATCCATGAAGTAACTGGCCTTTAAAAATAAAAATCTGCCTGTCTCTATGGGAATTTAACATAGGGGTGTCCAGACTTATGCACCCTGTATTTTAAGGAAGAACATTTATTTATTTACGATACATTATTCATTCACAAAGAAAATTGGTGTCCTTAAAGGTTGGATTTTTCCTAATTTTCTTAATTAAGGCATTAAGTTCAATTTCCAAAAGATGATTTTTTATTCCTCTTTTTAGTCAACTTTAGCATGGGTGTCTAAACTTATGCATAGCACTGTATGTGTGGAAGTGTGAGCGTAGGGGATGACAAATAGGAAAAATATTGCTGTCACTGTCAGCGATTACGCAGGGGGCCTTGTTGGCTTCTCAAGGGTTGTTTTCTAATCACAAACACCTGGAGGGGTTATCGCGTGTGTTTGCGTGTGCGTCGGCGGAGCCATGACATCAAATAATCCTAACAAGGAATTTTAATGAAGGATTCGCAAGACATCAGATGTCCGGCGCTCGACGAGTCGCATGAGTCACTTTCAAGCAGTGTTACGGCGCAAGAATTAAAAGGACTAGACAGCCACTGCTGACCTTTTCTTTTGCATTAAGTGATTTTAATGAACGTGTTTTCTATCCACTGTCATCAATATGTATTTTCGCTGATTAGCATCAAGTTGCCCATAGCGAGGCACGCTCGTGCTCCGTCGGCAGCTCAGTCATCTGTTAGCTTTATCTGTCTTTGAACCGTTTTTGTATCCGATCAGTTCAGCCTAATACGTCTCTTGATTCGCTATTGTAGCGCCCAGACAGCACGTTGTTCTCCTCACTTTAAACGTGCCTTCAGATGCCTGGCCTGTCATCGTCTGGCAGTTTATCGTGCTTGTGTCTGGAGCTGCTTTTAGCCTAGCGCGTCTATCAAACCCCCGCTACCTTTGAATGCCAGATCAAAAGATGAATTCCAGGCAAAGAGATGGAAAGGGGGAGCGCAAGGGGGCTGTTTGTGCATGTGTGTGTGTGCGTGTGTGGGGACGGGCGCTTTGTAAACATCACAGTGACAGCTCACAATGGGTCGCTTTACCCTCCGCCAGTCAGCCGCGCTCGCTAGCTTGTTAAACAGCAAATAATTCCTTCGCCCGGGGCCCGTGCTCACCTCGGAAACGGTGCCAAGTTCATCCTCTCTCTTCTCATTAGTTTTGATCCTGACAGAGTCTTTGAATCATCCCTTCGTTGCTCTTTTGTCTTAATTGCCTTTTTTCCCGTCCTTTTCGATGAAGACGTATCTTTTAGCTAGCTGCATTAACAACAAGAAATTTGTTATTATTAAGGTGCGCTTGTGAAGTCTTAGTTGATATAGAAGATGTTCTCCTGAAAGCGTTCTCAGCAGGAAGCAGACTTGTGGTTTTGCGTAGCCTAATGTTGGTTTTTTTAGACCTCCGTATCTCCTGATTGATCATCTGGTTTGTTTGTTGACAGCCTTTCTGACGCAATTAACAACTGAAAGCAACACATTGTACTTTATGTCCTCATCTTGAAGTGTCTCAATATCACATCCTGTTGACTCAAATATACTTGTTCCAGCGCTGTCTCAGTGCAAACTGTGCACACCAAGTATTTTTATGTCATAAAAGTTTCTGTGTAAACAAAGCGTGTGCAGCGTCAGTGCTCATGCAGTAATCTTTATCTTACGGTTGAGGGAGCGTCTTTCTGTTTTATGTTCCGTCTGGCATAACCACCAGACCTGAGAGTGAGAGAGTGAGTCGTACGCAGCAAAGTATTACTTTTTATAAAAGAAGTCTGACTCATTTCAACACTTTTTTATCTTTGGTCACATGGGACTTTGCAAAATGCTGAGAAAGAGCACCTGAGAGGAAACGCATAAATTAGTAATATATACACATGGTTTCTTGGCATATTTTTTTTTTTCTTTCTTTTTTTCGGATTGATTAAAAGAGATAAAACATAGAGAGAGGCATTAGATTCAAATCTTGTTTCCGCTTATCTTCATTTGGGTTTAAAAACATTTAAGAAAATAAACATGTAAGCATTTTTATAGACACTTTAATTCATTGCGTGTGTATGTGTGTGTATATAGATAGATAGATAGATAGATAGATAGATAGATAGATAGATAGATAGATAGATAGATAGATAGATAGATAGATAGATAGATAGATAGATAGATAGATAGATAGATAGATAGATGGTTGTGTGTATATATACACACACATAGTAACATTATAACATTATTGTAACATATAAAACACAAAATAATATACATTCAAATTAGTTTTTCAAGCAGAACTTTTCAGAAGACTTTTTCCTAATCAAACCTACATGAGCACAAAATTTCACTTGTTTATATCCACATGTCCCTTTCTTTTGAGTTCATACTGGATGGGTTTTCTCACATTTCTGCTAGTCACCCGAAATGAAGAGTTTCAGTCCATTCATGGCACTGGAAGACTTTAGTGTCATATTGTCATCCATATTTAATTATGCTTCTATAAATAGGGTATTTATTTTTTCTGCTGCGTGCGAGCGCCTGGCTGGTCAGTGTGGGAGGGGGAGAGCGTGGTGCTGGTGGTTTGGGTGAGAGAGTGGCTTAGGGACTGTCCCTTTCAAATAAGCCTCCGTCATATTTAACGGGCCTCAGGTCCGCATGGAAATATCGCTCATTGATTTATTTGATGAAGCAAGTTTTTTTTTTTTTTTTTTATTACTGGAATTTAAATCACAAAGAAATTGGAGGGCAGAGTTGGTATGTAATGCGTAAACTGTTAAGTTCAGTCTGAATAGATCAGAGACCTTGTTTAAAACTTCAGCAGATCCTTCAGATATTCGGCACAGTATTCATGCTGCAAGGAACAGAAGGTTTGATGAACTTTCCCATATATTCTCTTTCCCATAAATTATTTAGGAATAATAATTGTAATTGTTTAGAGCATAAATCTTACAAATTCATGCTTAAAACAAGAAAGAAAAAACTGTTTTCTCATGGTGTACTAAAAATATAATTATATTTTCTGTCTTGAAAATAATTTTTGCAGGATATTTCAAAAGGTCAAGGAAAATATGATTCATCTTGATATAACCCGTTTACTTCTGTGCTGTGTATATATATATATGGTAATATATGTTTTAATGTAATATAGTGTAGCGTGATCTGTTTTTGTCCATAATGATGACGGTCAGTGTCAGACGGCACTGAAGTGGCCCCTCTGTAGCCTGTTATTATATTCCTGCCTCATGATGTCATCCCACAACTCCAGTGCATGAGAAGGTCACTCACTTACACACACACACACACACACACACACACACACACACACACACACACACACACACACACACAAACAGCTGGCTTCTCCAGCCCAGCGCTTCAGTCCTCATCTCCATGGCTTCTTTATTGAGCTCTTAGAGAGCAGGACCAGACAGTAACCCTTTACTCTCTAAGTCAGCCCTGCACTTTATCTCAAAACCACCCCCTTTTCCTCACTTTTTACATGAAGTGATGTAAATTTCATCTCATTCAATGCAAACCCACGTGTTTTGCACACTTTCTCGAGTACTTTATAGCATCAGGTTGCTAATAACAAGCCACTAATATCAGATAATATAGTCTAAACTCCGCCCACCGAGAAGCCCAAGGGTTTTAG
The DNA here is from genome assembly GCF_964197995.2 of Scardinius erythrophthalmus. Taxonomy (NCBI): domain Eukaryota; kingdom Metazoa; phylum Chordata; class Actinopteri; order Cypriniformes; family Leuciscidae; genus Scardinius; species Scardinius erythrophthalmus. Next base: position 9,473,329 of record NC_138232.1, read on the forward strand.
ATGTTCCTGCGACTGTTTGTTGAATTGTGGGAGTTTTTGGTGTGATGAGGGTGGAAAGAATGAAGCAGTTATTTACTCAGATGGTTCTCTGGTGTAGGTGTGAGTCTGCCCCTGCTGTTCTATGGGAACACGCTGCTTGCTTTTCTTGGTATTGGTGCCCTTTTTTTCTTCTTCATTTTTTTTTTTTTTTTTTTTTCGCTCAACTGGAGAACTTTTATTTTTCCGAGCACTGCTGTTGCTTTTGTTTGCTCTGGATGGCATGTCTGATTATTTATGGTGGGGGGGAAGGGAGTAGTCCAGCCAGTAAACATGTGACTGCACTGTATTTTGTTTTCCACTCACAGGGCCGTGTCCTTTGACAGATATTTTGAAGGCTAATAAACTTTTTATTTGCTTTATGATCAGGGGAAGGCGGGGGTAAGCAGATGAACAGATAAATGGAGAGAGAGAGAGAGAGAGAGAGAGAGAGACTGCATACCACACTAACATTTCTGTTGCATATAGATAGAATATCCAGACCAACTACTACAGTTGTCAAAAATTACAGTAGGCAACAGTATACAGTGCTGGGTAGAGTAAGTTTTTTACTTATTATTTACTCAGCACTCAGGAATTAAGAGATTTTAACACAAATTTGAATTGTTTTTGTATTCTATTACATTTAAATTATAATAAAAAATATTATATTTAATAATACATTTATATTTATTTTATTGATTATTTATAAATAATAAATGTATTACCATCTAGTTGATTTTTACCTTAGCAAGTACATTATTTGCTAAAAGTTTTTTTTTTTGTAAATGTGTGATTATTTGTTTCCGAGCTGATAACACTCCATTCGCTAAATTACGCGTGTAACATGGTGTCGTGTGACAACATTGTAGTGTATGTTTAATGCCATAATGTGCTAATTTCCTTTTTTTAAATAAAAGTAGTATACAGTATATACTAGGGTTGTTAGACGTACTGGTACTACTAAAATAATACTACTAAACTACTTTTGACGTACCAAGCACCGGGTATATTCAGCACCCGCTGATAGATGCTGCTTTCAAACACTCTCGTTCCCGTATGTTTGAGCACTCTCTGAGCGTCAAAGGTTTCTATTTAGACTGTGTTTTTACAAGCGTTGAGCATAATTGCCAAGCGCAATCATATCTGTTGAGCATGTGAAGTTACGCAATGGCCTATCAACTGTGCTGCTCAATAAGTAGTCAGAATCCACTTGATACCACTGAAAACACACAAGGTTTTGTTTTGCTCAACGCGAGCTGCATGCTCACCAATCCTTTCGTTATAACCAACTGTAAACACAATGTATTGTACAATTAGAACGGCTTGTTTTAACGAGAGTTTTCGCGAGAGTGCAGAATTCAGTGAGCTTGCGCTTTATACATTGACAGCCTTAGTTATTATAAAGGGAGGATCTTCTCTTGCTTTTGGCTCATTACCCATTCACAATTTGAATACAAGTTTAGTTTCTCATGCTGTTAAGTACTAAGTTTCTGGATTGACAACCGTATTTAAATACGCGCTTGAATGGGAAACTGCGATGATTGACAGTGATAACCAACGGATGAGACAAAACAGGGCAACATTTTCTTAAAAGTTCTTAATTCAACAGTTTTGTACCAAAAATTGGTACCGAGAACCATGAAATTTCACTGGTTTTGGTACCGACTACTGAAATTTCGGTACTGTGACAACCCTAGTATATACAGTAGTGTAGAGTTTGCTAATATTTTATTCTGAACATAGTCATATTAAACAACAGCTTGTGTCCTCTCTGTTCCCTGCAGCTGTAATCTATTCACTGAAAATGTTTTGTTAACTGTTTTGATTAACATTTTTGATAAGTTTCCTATCAACTTATTTTCACCTACTTGTTTGTTTTGGGGACTAATCGTTGCACATGTGACCAAATGAAGCTGTACATTTGTTTGAAAACAGAAGAGATGGAAAAACAGTATCTTGTCCAGCTGTAAGAACATGGCATCATTTGGATTACATCTTTGACGTCAAATAGCAGTAGGGCTGTTCTCAAGGGAGTGTCAGTCCCCAAACACAACACTATCCAAACTGTTGTTCATGAACGTTTGTTTTCTCACACCGTTTTTTTTTTTTTTCTCTGTGTTTTTTCCTCACTCAGGCCTTACAAGTTGCACGGCAGATCCTTCTCCAACAGCAACAGCAAAGCAGCGCCCTCAAGTCCCCTAAAAATAATGACAAACAGCCTGCACCACAGGTATGTGTGCATGTGTGAAGCTCCGATGTTGCTCAAATGTTGCTTTCTGATTGCTCAGGAGACTTAAAGCAGCACCAGGTAACTTTTCAAGCTTCATAATATATTTCCAAGACTCTTGTGATGGTACATCGACTTACAATAGGTTTAATGACACGTCTGCCATAGCCTGACGGGGTCTGTATCGTTTTTAATCGTACTTTTAAACTTCGGGGATCGGGTAGTAACCCGAGCACAAAAAGAACTACAAAATTCGACTGCTTTACGGCATAGGCTACCTCACTTCCCCCAACACGTCCTCACATGCTGTTGGACTTGTAAGTATATTGCTTATATTGCTTACGTTCTTGTTGATAGATTAGTAACTTAGACATCTTCGGAGGCTAGCTGTGCTTGTTCGATGTCCGACGATTGTAACGCGTTGTGTTTATTCCCCTATCGAACTCGTGTAACTGTCTGTCACACGTTCTACCGTCCACAGCATTACTTGATAGACAAAAATAGGACAAGAATGAGCATCAAACAGAAACAACCCGCTTACGGGGTGTTCGAGCCGACAGTTAAACAGGGCGCGCAGCTCTTAAAGGGGACACACCTTATTTCCACTCGTTACAGCTTCCATCCGACTGAACAGGGACCGGTATACAGGGGGGAGGGGATCAGGCCGTGAGTGAAGAGACTGCTCTGCGTGAGTGGTATTTACGACAGTAACGTTAAATACAAGTAGTCCACAGCGACTCTAGGGGTCGTTGTTTGACCAAAACGGAATTCCTACCTAGTGGGGCTTTAATGGAGTTCTCAGAATGTTTTAGTAGAAGTGTCAACTGTCTCAGATGTTTCTCCTCAAATACGTTATGAGAAATACAACAGAAACAAATGAGAAAATTGCTGAAACACTATGTCGACCTGTAAAATGTATGTGGATATAGGTCAGATGATTCGATTTTAGCAGAATTAGGTGAAAAATGTTGTGGTTCATATTATTATCTTTGGTGTCTTAGATAATCTGAGCAATGTTTGAGATCGTGCGATTTTCTTGATTTTCTATTTCAAGTGTGATGAATGAAGCCGATCGAGGCAATATCAGCCACAATTTAAGCTGTTTTTTGACCCATTATTCATTTAAAGATTTGAATACAAAGTTGGATTAATATATTTTTTATTATAATAAATCTATACACTTTTAATTGTTATTCATAAATAATGCATTTATGAACAGCTAGTTAATTTTTTTTTACATATTTTCTGATGTGTATGTGTGTGTGTGTTTATGTGAGTGATCAGGCATTATTTGTTTACATTTATATATACAGTTGGTGGTACAACATGTACCTGTCAAAGCTCGACAAACAGGAAATTAAGGCAGACAGGGCTGAAGAGTTGAAAGCACATTAGCGTAGTGTTCTTTCATCATTCACAGTAATCTAACATATCACGCACAATGAAATCCTGTCAGTTTTAGCACATTATGAGCACATGGATATCTAACGTGTGTGCAAGTGTGAAGAGCAAACAACATTAGCTTATTTAATAGAGGTACAGTAAGTATGGCATTCTATCTCTGTCTCTTTCTCTCTGATTTCACACTTAATTCTGTCATCAGCAGTTAAAGGGGGCGCCCGGGAGCATCCCTGTCTCCCGTCTCAGCCTCCGGGCTTTCTATTTGCCTATCCTTTGTGATGCAAAGCAAATCCGGCCCTTTTCATTTCCCCATCCGCGCCCCTTTAAAAGAGAGCAGCTAGCCGTGTCTGATGCAATATTTACGTTTATTTGAGATCATTCTCGCTCAGATCCTTATCTTTGTTTGAGCAAGGTGGATGTTGTTTGTTTCATGCTGGAATCGCAGGAGACCAAGGGGCATATTTGTTAATTAACGCACATCCCTGCTTTGAGTGAGTCTGTTTGTGTGTGCAATCACTATATAGGCAGGATTTTGCGTGGTACTTGGTAATGAAACGGACAAATTATGCATTTTCTAAGCAATTTGACTGAGGAAAAGGAGGAAAAACATCTTAGACTTGCGTTGAAGGAGTGACTTGAACATCAAAGGGGCTTGGAGTTTGGCTCTTTTCACCCAAAACACAACATAGCAACGTGCTAAAAAATACTCTAGCTACCACATAGCAACACCCTAGAATCATGACGCAAGTTTTCTGCAGGCATGCACCACTCACATATTCTTCATCAAAACTAGTTTTTACTGAGGTGTTGTGGTAGGGCTGCACGATAAATTGAAATAAATCCAACATTGCGATATGCCCTAGTGCTATTATCAAATTGCAAAGGCTGTGATTAAATGTAATGAATAAATGCGCTGCATGTTTCAGAGTGAAGCGCGGAAACTGTTCTTTTACACGCGAGCAGCTCTTGATCCGGTGTTTTCAGTGTCTCAGAACGGATCACAAGGAACTCATCTCTGCATCTGAGTTTGGCTTGATTATAATGTGTGTTTGGGAACGTGCAACATGTGCCAACCATCTTCTCAAACTTGTAATGAGAAGCTCTTATAAACTGGCTGTTGTCAACAAAAGAGAAGCTGTGATTTTCTGACAATATAAAAGCTTAAGGATTTAACATTTGAAAGTGATGAAATTAAGGCAACCATACATTTTAGCATTGTAATTTTACAGTTGCACTGTGAAATAAAACTAGTAGTAGTTGTATATTTTCCTTAAATGCTCTTTTTTTTTCTTTTTTCTATTCTACAGTGAAATATTACAATAGTTATATTTCTTATAGTCATTACGAATATAGCGCAATCACAATTTTTATCAGAAACAAAGCAATACAATTTTAACCCCCAAAATCATGCAGCCTCGCTTTGTGGCATATCACTATCATGCCATGTATTCTAAAAAAAACTTGTGTAGATATCACTGGAAAAATAAGCCACAAGGGAAGAAATACGGTATCTGTGACCTTTAGGTTCTGTGTGAATTTGCCGGCATTGAGATAAAGTCGAGAGGATCAAGCTAAACCGTTTCACTCATAAGGCTGAGGGGTCAACGGCCGGCAGATTCCACTATCCGGACTGTTAGTAAGTAGAGGAGGAGCAGACCAGCCTCAGCACACAAAGACAGAATTAAAATTCTAATTTATGTATGTATACAGAGAGCATGGCCAACCTGTCACTCACACCAGTGAAAAAGAAAGCATGTGTGTTTTTGTCTTTCTCCCTCATGCTCTCTTCAGAGTGGAATCCTAGTGTACTGCATAATAAATACTGTATACTGCTTGCTATTTGTTTTTAAGTTTGCAAATCAAACATTTCAAACATGTAGCCTACAGTATGCTATGTTGTATGTCTCTTGCTGGTGCAGTACTCCTTAATGTGAGGTCTTTGGCTGCGTCCAAAAGCTGAAAAACCCTGCCTTCGGTTTGGAGGATGTATTCCAAGGTAGGAACGCATCAAGGAACGCCCAAATTCAATGTTGGCTTCACTTCCTGTGTCCTGTGATCCCTTCATCTAATCAATTTTTTGAAGGCAGCATAGATATATCCTTCACTCCCTACGAAGTCATTGCCTATAAAGCAGCAAGGCAACAAGTCAGCTGCCTAAGTTTTCAGACGCAGCCTTTAAATCAAGTGGTGAAGTTGAGCACAGTGCATTATGGGATAGTTCACAGAGTGTGGTGTGCTTTGTTGTACATTTTGGCACATTCGTTCTTTGCATATAGAAAATATTCTGACACTGCATAGTATGCATATTATATACTGCAGAAATAGTATGGTAGTATGCCATTCTGGACAGAGCCTGCATCTTTTTCTCTCCTTCGTTCCGTCCAATAACTCTTTAGCTCATTATATTATCTGTGCACCCAATAGCTCTTGCTGTCTTGTGTGATCTATCTATCATTAGATGCTGATCTATATTAGGTGTTATTGCTGTATTGAGGCGCCAGAAGCCAGTGTCAATTTGCTTTCCTTACTCTAGAGCATTTTATTTGATTTGTGACCGTTTTCTCACCAATTCAGCATTTCAATCACCCTCCACCTAAGACTTTGAAGATTTAAGTGTTTGCACATTATTTATTTTGGTCAGCAGTGAGAAATGTAATTGTAGTACACTAATTGTTAATTGTTGGGCTTATAGGGATCACAGGGTATGGCAGTAAACTCATGGGAACCTTTGCTAATCGATGGGCGTCTCTAACATACAGTAAGTAGTGCATTGGATGCTGGACAATTAACAGACAATAACTCTTATATTTCTTCATTAGTCATACTAGGAGATTTTAAAAAATTAAATTAAATGGGGGGGGGGGGATCTTTATTAATATGACACACAACATAGAACACCATAAACATCTGGTGTAGTGACAGACTGGAGCAAAGGCTAAACACACTCGGCTGGTCAAAAAAAACGTAAGTAAATCACTGACAAAATGACACGCATAATTAAGAGTCCATGCCACTTTACCACTTTACACCTACAGCAGAGAAGAGAGAGTCAACAAGAGAAAGAGAGAGAGAGGAAGATCGAGAGAGTGCAACTCCCTCCTTGCTAATTACGGTTATCACTGAAATGGTAGGGCTTGAGTCATTAGTTCCATGTGCATTTAATTAGAGGCAGTCTGAAATTGGATTTAACTTATTACTTTTTCATGGATCGCTTTCTTGTCATCACTTCAAATTGGATTGCAGCCCCAGGTAACTAATTATGCCCGCCACAGGATCAGGAGTGGAGAAATAGGTAATTAGGAACAACACTTGCGGACCTTCCTTGATAGTCCACCCTTTCCATGAAATGAGGGAAAATAAAAAAAAGACCAAAAAAAGAGCGAGGATTATTTGCGGCAATGCTGTGAAAGCAGGTGTGGTTGACTGTCCGTTGCCGCAAGGGATGATGGGTAGGGAGCTGCCACCTATGGAGGATTACAGCTGGGTTGGCTGGGTTATTTTGACATGATTTTCACCCGCCAGCATAATGCCTGTACTAGACACATTGTGGTTTAGTTGATCATTGCACAGTGTAAATGTCATGCCTATTCTCATGCACTCGTGAACTTTTGCCTGTAAAGGCCGCTTGAGCGTAAACTTTTGCCGTTCACGCTTGACTTGGCAAGAATATATAGCAAAACAAATGTGGTGTCAATAGGCAGCCTGAAAAGAGAGGTTGTTTGTTTCCTTGGAAAGTGTTGGCGCTTGTTGAGATCAGCTGGTCTGTTCGCTTATTTTTGGTGTAAACATGTGCAAATCATCTGGAGTTTGTTGCTGTACCAAAAACTCAATGATGGAGAAGCTTCAGCAAGTGTGCTATTAGTTATCTAAGCTGTCAGACTTTTTGTCAGGTTGACACTAAAAATGCATGAAAAATCTCAGACTTTCAGTGAAGAAGGGACTTTCCTAGGGAACCGAATGTTATCGAGATTTAGACCAGTAAGCTACAATTCAGATCACAATTAAAAAGTCAATGCGAAACCACTCAGAACACGCTAGCAGTCTCATAGACACAGCCATTCAGAACATCTTAGCAGCTGTATAGCAACACCCTGGCAACCACCCAACATAATACTGCAACATAGTAAATGGTTTAAATCTAATTGTAAAAATGATGACCTGACCTGACCTGACCGTGTGTGTATGTGGGATGGATGGATGGATGGATTGGATGGATGGACGGACGGATGGATAGATACGCCAATATGTAAGATAAATAATACAACAAATTTACAAAAAAAAATTTGTAATTTGAAATATTTACGTTTATTTAATTATTTTTCGTTTTACTAACCTTTAGCAATTTAATGTTGGACCCTGATCACAGGATTCCGCTCCTACACTAAGACACCAGCAGCTGAAGTAGTTTTGGAGCATTTTATAACATTCATTGTTCATTAAATGTCCTCTGTTGTGAACTAGACTCGCTTGTTCTCTCGGGCCTCAATGGTCAAAAATGTCAGTTTTTTTCAGTGTTTTGATGATGTCACAGGAAGTAATCAGTAGAGCTGTTTTGCACAATCTTTCTCCTTCTGTTTCTCTTTGCCTTTCTTTCATGATCATATGCAGTCGTTGGGAGGGCAAGTGGAGGTCAAGCGATAATGTCCTCTCACTTTAACAAATGATGAAGGGACCGCACCACCCCCCCACCACCCCCCTTCCTTCCACACACACACACACACACACACACACGCATACAGACTGCAATTCCTCGTCTTCATAGAGTGCTGCATGACACAGTGCAGAAGTCAGGCCTTGGCTCTCCTTCACTATGACCCTCTTTCTTCTCTGCAGTTTTTTCCCCTCCAGTCTTTTTTTGAATTACCGTTTTTTTTTTGTGGGGGGTTTTTGTGTGTTTTTTTTTTTTTTTTTTTGGTGGAGACCCATGGCATTGTCCTGACACATGTATACCACAGTGTAACAATCTGTAACTCATTAGCGGTGTGGTGTGCTGGGGCTCGCTGGAGCTCGGCCAGAGCTTCCAGCCTCTCTTACAGACAAACCCAGCACAGCATATAGAGCCCAGCTCAGCCACGAGAAGCCAGACGCGGGCTGTGAAGTCTGTCAACCCCTGCGCTGATCTGGACATGACAATGAGGCTGTTTGCAATCCAACAACTCTGATAATGTCAGTGTGGATGGGTGTTTAAATGTTTGGGATCGGTAAGAATGCTAATATGATGATTTGGTCCTCAAGAAAAATCTCTGATTATCAGTGTTGAAAATTATGGAAGCTTGTTTCTGCCACGTAATAAAACGATTTAAGAGATTATTGTGACTTTTTATCTCGCAATTCTGACTTTGAGGGAAAAAAAGTCAGAATTGCGAGATAAAAAGTCGCAATTACCTTTTTTATTCTGTGGCAGAAACAAGCTTTCATAGAAAATGGTTGTGCAGCTTAATATTTTTGTGAAAACCTTGCTACTTTTTTCAGGATTCTTTGTTGAATTAAGTTCAGAAGAACAGCTTTAATTTGAAACAGAAATCATTTCTAACATTATAAATGCCCTTACTATCACTTTTTATCAATCAAATGCATCATAATAAAGCAGCATCCACATAGACACCCAAGTATTTATAAGATGACACTGTTTCAGTCTGAATGTTATGTACAGCCACTGGTGTTATATATATCCTGGAAGTCCAAAAATCATTTCCTTTGTTGTATTTCCATTTATAATAAGTGAGTTCCTTTCACACCACTCAACCGATCTGTCTGTACAACATGATGAATACTAGAATCATCTTCAATATCTAAAAAAAGACAACAGCACAGAACAGCTAAGATATTCCGAAAGTCACTTTTTGTGTCTCATAGAAAAAAAAAGTCAAATGGTTTTGGCAGCATGAGGATTAGTAAATGATGACACAATCGTCTTTTCTTTAAAGTCATAATCGTTTTGCCGTTTTTTTGTTTTGTTTTTTTTTTCGCTCTGAAGGACCTCAGAAGGAACCGTCTGCGTATTTCTCATTCCTCCATCTGTGGCTGTAGCCACGTATCATTCCTGTTCTCTTCAGCCGTTTGTTTTTTTTAGTCACATTGTAAGAATGCATTATGTGTAATGTGTAGATGAGAAACAGGTTTGGATGATGCTGTCACGATGAGGTCATCACGCTTTTTTCCAGACCGTCTGGCTCAGCCAGTGAGTAACGTCCAACCATCAGATTGCTGTCGCATCAACTCCGAGCGCCAACCCTTAAAGCAACAGTGCCATTTTAGAGACCTTTTCACTTCAGTCATGTTTCTTTTCTCCCCCCGAGCAGCCCACCAGCCCCTTCTTCTTGTCTCCTCCCCTTCTCCCCTCATCCCTCAAATCTTTCCATCTTTTCTTCCGTTTTTCCGCCACGGTATGCAGATGTGTGGTCCGTGTTGCTATGACTGATTCATTCGTCCTGCAGGGAGTTTATGGATAGATGTGATTAGGTCGTATTTGAGACTCCAAAACACTAACAGCAATATGAGAAGCTTGGTGAAGTCTCTTGTGTGAAGCCACATCTGACGGCCTGTGGGTTCACTGGAGAACTGACGGTTGTCAGTGGTTAGCATGAGAGGCTTGGGACAGAGGAATATGGGCTTTTGTGATCAGCGCATGTATGTTTAACTGCTTTTAGTAGTTGAGCTCTTTCTCGCTCGCTCTCTTTTTCTTATTTCTTTCTAAAGTATTAATATTGTCATTGAGAGTAGACAAAACGCATATGGTGTGGGTTTATATTTATTACAGATGTTAAAATACCTTGCTGTGGCCTTGTGCTGCTTTGTTTGGAAAGGTCGACTGAGTTTAGTAAAGCAAAGATGTTCACTAGATGTTCGCTTGCATTTGGCTGACACTCCTTTAGCATGGCAGTACATTTTTTCTTTGATCTCAGAGGATGCCAGAATGTATAATGAATATATTAAAATTATTTTATTTGTGATATACCATTTAAGATTAAAATATTACTACATTTATTATTACTTTTAGTTTAATATATTGTGTAATTATTATTTATTTAAATTATCTACATTTTTCCAATATTTTATTAGTTAACTACCGTTAAAATGATTTTTAAGGTGATGTAGTAACATTTTACTTAAGTTCTGAGTAACATTAATTAACTACATGTACTATAGAGTTACAGTTAGGATTAGGATTTTATGCTTAGTTACTTGAAATGATGCATCATTTACTGTTATTACTATAGTAAGTACATGTAGTAACGTGTAACTACGTCACCTTAAAATAGTGTTAATACTTTTATTCAGCAGTTACAAAACCTTTGTAAAGTTTCTTTTGAACTTTCTATTCATTAAAGAATCCTGAAAAAATGTATATTACGATTTCCACAAAGTTATTAAGCAGCCTGACTGTTTTGAACATTGATGATAATAATAAGAAATGTTTTTGGTGCACCAAATCAGCATATTAGAATGATCACAGGAATAAATTACATTTTAACATATTTTATTTTATATATATATATATATATACAGTAAATAAGGCCTCCTTTTGCAGCCAAACATCATCAATTAATCTTGGGAATGACAGATACATGTGTTTCACCCCACGCCAGAGGGATTTTGAGCCATTCCTCTTCTAGAACAGTGGCCAGGTCACTATGTGATGCTGGTGGAGGAAAACGTGTTCTGGCTTACTCCTCCAAAATACCCCAAAGTGGCTCAAAAATATTCAGATCTGGTGACTGTGCAGGCCATGGGAGATGTTCAACTTCACTTTCATGTTTATCAAACTATTCTGTCACTAGTCTTGCTGTGTGTATTGATGCATTATCATGCTGATACATGGCACCCCCTTCAGGGTACAATGCTTGAACCATTAGTCCTCCGGAAGGGTTGGGTCGTGACGTGCCCATCAAGCACAGCAGGGAAAGCCTTGATATTTCAGACCAAACCATCACTGATCCACCCAGTGCTTCACTCTGGACAGCAACAGTCGGGTGTTAAGCCTCTTTGGGGCCTTCCACACCGTAACTCCCAGGTATGTGGGAAAGACAGTGAAGATGAACTCCAACAGACCTTGGTTTGGTCCAAGGTTTGCACTGTTGGGACCATTGACACCAACATTTTGCATTGGCAAGAGTGACCAAATGTTTGGCAATAGCAGCTTGACCATGAATATTGACTTTGTGGAGCTCCCAACGAGCAGTTTTTTTTTTTTTCATGTATATACAATCCCTTTCAGACAGATTCCTCTTGCGTCGACAGTTACTCCTGCTGGATGTGGTTCGTCCTACAGTACGTGTTGGTACGCTGATGTTACCCTGGATATTATCGCTCTCGATGCACCACAAAGACTCGCCGTCCTGGTCACAGATGAGCCAGCGTCTCGCTGCGCACCAACAGTTTTTCCTCTTTTGAACTCTGATATGTCTCCCATTATGTTGTGTGGGGATTGCAATATTTTATGGACAGCTGCTACTGCTCTGCTAATTCAACCTTCACACTCTGCTCTTACTGATGGAATGTAAAATCAGTGAAGATTCGCCACCAGGCCACGCATATATAAGCGTGAAACCTCCAATACTAGTTTCATTGTCCAACTGGTATTAATATACACATTTCAGTAGCACTTTATTTCACAGTCCAGTTCCCCATGTACATACTATGTACATGTTATAGTTATTACAATTACTGGGTAAAAACTAGCCCTAACCCAAACCTAACCTTAGCCCATGTAGTTACCTTAAATTAACCAGTACTTTCTGAGGTAAATAGACTGTAAGTACGCATAGGTGTGCGTACTGTAAAAAAATAATAATAATTAAATGCAAAAAACTACATAAATTAAATGAAAAGATTTTTTTTTTTTTTTTTTTTTTTTACACTGTTCAAATATGGTAGTTTGTTTCTTAAGATTTTGTTTCTTTCCTCTGATCGAAATGTTTTGATGACGCCTCCAAAAAATAGTGTCTGACTCAAAAAAAGGACACGCTCTGAATCAATCACAATAGAACATAAAGAAAACAGCATTCCCCCACCCACTTCATTTATGTCAAACATCACCAACAAAAGCTTGTGTTTTGACTGAAGTCAAAGCCGCAGCGAAGCACAGACCGTGGTGGAACAGTTTTCGCTAACGTATCAGCACAGGATTAGCAAAACAGGATCTGCTCGATATTAAGCAGCTTTTGTCATAGTGCAAATTGCTAAATGCACATATAATCATTTCAGAGTTTGTGGCTTCTGTAGTGATTGTTCCTCATTACCTGTGCCAAATATCAACACCGCACACATACTGTACTGAAACTGCTGCCGTCATGATAGTCAGAGGTCAGAGATGACTGTTTGGTCTCTGCTCATTCATTAATAGAAGTGACATTCAAGATGCGTGTGCGTGTGTGTGTGTGTTGGTCCTTCAAAACGAAGGTTGTCGCCTACAGCACCAGCTGTTTTCTGTTAACATCACACCTGTTCATGCTAAAACCTGTAAACAACAGATTACGTTTAGTCACAGGACAGCGTTACTAATGAGTTTATTTAGACCCGCACAAAGGTCTAAGAACGGTCTTTAAACAAAGAGATCTCGTCATAGTAGTAGTACTAGAACCCGTCACATCTGTAGTGGTTTTGTGATGACTCTTCACGAGAGGATTCGAATGACTGTGCGGTTCAAATGCTAAACTCAAGCAGGTTACCAGCAAACACTTATCTGGGATCAGTCTCTCCCCCCCTCCCCCCCCCCCCCCCCCGGCACATTGTCACCCTGACAGTCATACGGGGAACCGTAGAGCTGATCTGAGATGGAGCGCGTTATTGTTTGTGTGTCAGTCTTGCAAAGGAGTCAACCTGTGCTTTCCAATTATCTGTAACAAGACATAAATGAATAGTGTTGGTTCTGTGACTCACAAAGTGATGGAGTGAATAAACAGCAAGATCTATTAGACGGCTTGGATAGAAAGAGTATGGGTAATTATGGCGTACAGGCCTGAACACAGCACAGATAGATGGAGAGAGAGCGAGCGAGAGACAAGAGGAGGAGGCTTGAACTGTATGTCTGCTAAATTTATCATGAGCCCTTTGGGAGCAGTGAAATGAGAACAGTGGCCTATTACTGCTAAGAAGGTGTTTTATTGAGAATATGCCGACATTCTGCCCAGGGGAAACGGCATGGGAGAGGGGGTACGACCGTGTGTGTGTGTGTGTGTGTGTGTGTGTGTTCATATGAGCGGCTGCATGCATTATGTGTGCGTACCTTGCTTGAGCATGTGTTTTTTTTTCATAAGTGTGTCTATGTGCCCTGAGAGTGTTTGTCAGAGAAACAATGAAGTATTTCATTGTATCATGTATAGACTTTTAACTCTTCATTTCTTTAGGTCAGTAATTAAGACACTTTAGGTCAGTCTCTTGTGGACTACAGAAACCACGGTCCCACAAACTGACACTACAATGTTTTTTTGTGAATATGATCATTATTTTGTGTTGTTGTTTATGTACAGTACCATAGCATGATGTATTATTATTTGATACTACCACAATATTTTCTTCTAAGGGTATTACTTTTATAAAGGTATTCATTTAATAATCATATATGTTGTTTATTTTTATTTATTGTTGTGCTTGTTTTTATATTGCTATTGTAATGTCTTTACTGTTTCATTTTGATTTTCAAATTATTATAATCTTTCATACATTAAATGTATTATTAACATAATGCAAAATATAAAAAGTACTATTATCTTGCCTAAATATGATTTTTTTTATTATCATTATTACATGCAGGAGTTTAAAATAATGCTTATATTCTAATTTAAAAAAATCTATTGACTAAGGCAGTAAGTATAAAATAACACACACCACGGCTGCGAACGGTTAGAACATAAGTGCTCAGAGCTAGCAAGTGATTAAAACATCACCACCTTCTCACTTTTTTTTTATTATAAAAGAGGGAAGTTTAGCCTTGGGTTTTGAGTGTGTCATATAAAATTTACCAGTAGAGGGCGAAGCAACTTTTCTGTGTTTTCCCCCTCTTTTTTAATAAAAAAAAAAAAAAAAAAAAGTGAGAAGGTGGTGATGTTTTAATCACTTGCTAGCTCTGAGCACTTATGTTCTAACCGTTCGCAGCAGAAGTGGAGCTGCGGTGTGTGTTATTTTATGCTGTGGAAATTAGTGGATTTGGAAGGAGTTGGACTGTGAATTGAACCCACACACAGTCAGTCTGTGAATTGAAACAGCAGCCTTTTCAATATTTAAAGTTTGACTCTAAAATAGATTAGAATGTACACTTTAAAGTGTCTGAAAAATTGTAGATTTATCCTAAAATTTTATATAAAAATTATGTAAAAAAAAAAAACTATTTTACATTTAAATAACTATAATTTATATACTTATAATATGAAAGAGAGCGCAAAATCCTCCTTTTTTTCTTATTCAAATGAAGAGGTGTTACTATAAACAATTGCACTTTATAAGAACAAAAACAACTTGCAGATGCTCTCGGTTTCTTTCTCTCTGTCAGATAGTGTTTGCTTATCTGTTGTTTAATTAAAGGGGTCTCTTTTCTTCACTCTTCCATTGTTTCACCAGCACGGACAAAACCTTTACTAGGGTCAAAGGGTTAATAGCCATCAACTGTGCTGCTTTTTTCTTTTTGTTTTGTTTTGGTTCTTTTTGTTCTCTCTCTCTCTCTCTCTCTCTCTCTCTCTCTCTCTCTCTCTCTCTCTCTCATTTTAATAGGGTCCCACACAAAGGCATTGCTTCACCTGCCCCCTCCTCCTCCAAACACACACACGGCCTGCGGCGGCCCCTGCCGCTGCTTGTGTCCCCATTTGAATTGATTATGTTTAGAGGGCTGCTTGTGATTGGTGGAGAAAGGGCGTGGTTGATTGGATAGTTTTGTATCTTGTCAGCTAGGGAGCAACCTTGCGCGTGCAATCTGTCCATATCCCCGGGAAAAAGGCTCGAGACGCGGCAGCACACGCTCACTGTAAACGCCTCTCTCTCTCGCTCGCTCGCTCGCTCGCTCTCTCTCTCTCTCTCTCTCGCGCTCTCTCTCTCTCGCTCTCCGCACCGCGACTCGTGTCTTCTCATCTTCCGCGATCCTCCAAACGGCCCAGCTTCACTCTGTTTACCCTGCCAGCCAAATGGAGTTTGTCAGGTTTGTCAATATGATTGATTCTGTAATTTTTCAGTGAAAGAGCTGTTTCTGTTGCCGTAGAAAAGTTTTACAATGCATTGCGTCCAGGGGAAAAGGAAAAGAGGTTTCTCTGCATGCTGTTTAGTTTCTATCATGCTGGTTGGTTAGGAGACGCTGTGTAAACACTGTGATGCGATTACAAGTTGATGTTTGAAGCTTCTCCTTTCACTTGCAGCTTACAAGCGCAGGATTTTTACGAGGCTTTTGTTAAATGTCATTCTGTGCTGTACATATATGTTTTTTTTAAAGACTTTTATAGTTATGCAGAAACTTATGCAGCTTTTTTCAGGTGTAAAAATGTTTTTAGATTGCACATGCTATTCAATGTTGGATTTAATTATATTTTAAGTTAGATTGTTTAGTTCTGTGTTGCATTCCTGTGTGTGTGTGGGGGGGGGTGGGGGGTGAGGGGGTGGGGGGTTGCTCCCCTTCAGGATTTGACACTTGTATCATGGGCCCTCGTGTGTGTGTGTGTGTGTGTGTGTGTCAGTGTGTATCAGTGTGTGTGTGTGCACATGCCAGTGGTTTGATCACTGAAACTAAGGCAAAGTTTTGACACTCTCCTTTACTAGTTTTGAATGCAGTTATTTTCTTTGATTGCTTGTTTTAAAGATATTTACGTTTAAAATACTAGTTTTATATTTTAGTGATGCATTTAAATGTTATTAAAGGAAATGATTTAAATGCTGAGATGCATTAGTTAGGACAAAAGTTTGTGGTTGTCATCATTATTCAGAATGCAATGATTGTGAAGTTTGGGACTCGAGGTCAGGGGGGACGCTTCAGTTCGAGGATCGAGAGAGGGAACGACTGGACGTGTGGAAAGTAAAGGCTAAACAGGGAGCCCCGCGGAGGGTAACGCCACACAGCTGTGACCACCGGGCCCCTTCGTTTAGAAAGCGTGAGAGCTGATTGGGCTGACAGTTTGTAATCAGACTTGATTTATTGTTCATTAGTAGTGCATTAGGGTCCGCTCTGGCTGGGGCCGAACCGCATTTATGTTGTGCCCTGACAGGCCGTGAGCCTGCCAACACCTGTCATTCCTACCGCTCGACACGTATTAGCGGCCACGACCATGTTGGTGTGTGAGAGAATATTCACGTGTGTGTTTACATGAGACTGGAGAACAAGCAAACTGTGTGAGTTAAATAGATATTTTCCCATAAGAAAGGGAAAAAGGAGTTGGGTGGGGGGGTTATCTGGTCAGTCGTTCATGTGGCTGACCTCTTTCACAGACATATTGCTCTACATTATGTGGTAAGAATCGAGAATACTTTGGTGATGACACACGGCATTGCCAGCTGTTCTTTTCTGTTGTCTTTTTTCCTTCATTCTCCCACAGAGGAAAAAACTTTAGTTTTTTTTTTTTTTTTTTTTTAAGATGCATTTGTTCTTCCTTTTCTCCTACTCGGTTTCCAGAAAGCACACCAGGTGAGCATTCTCTCAGGAAAGAGCAGCATAGTGACGAATTGCTCTGAAAGACAATTTTATGATATACAGCAAAAAAAAAAACATTCTTCCTCAACTCACACATCTGCAACTTTTTACTTTCTAAACTAATTTTAGGGCAGAACAGAGATTTAGAGATTACATTCGGTAGAACTTATTGGCACAATTTTTGTAAAAGTTTTGATTTTATTTCACAAATAAAACAAAGGTAAACTCAGTTGTGTCGTCTTTGTGCATATTAGCTCATGCAACATGCCAACAGTTTCTTCCACTCAATATTAATCAACCCTGACGAGGAACATCACAACGTGGCCGATGAAAAGAAATCCCAATTTACCGAAACCTTCATGTGATGTCATGGAAACACGGATTAGCGTTGTTGTCGTTTGGCGTTGTGCAGAATGAGACCTCTCCCGTGCGAGGATGTGACGACCATTGTCTCGAGTAAATTCTCAATTTGAGGGGGATTTGTGTGGCTGTGATCTTAATTAAATCTCCACCGACTCCAATAACACATCTGAAGGCATGTGCGACGTTGCGTAACCTCGCTGAGCTGGTAAACCATAAATCATATCAGTGGGATGAGTAGAGCAAAAGAGAGAGAGAGAGGAAAGGGCGTTAGGGTGTACTGGAAAGGTGTAAAGTGGTCGAAGGCAGTTTGTCGACACCATTGTTTTTAGTGGCACGTGTCAGACTGAGTTGAGCGGGAGACGTTCAGCGGTTTTGCTTTGTCTTGTTTTAGTGTGTGAGAGGAGAGTCACGTCAAGGGTCACTTGGGGTTGTGTTGAGGTTGTTAGAAATGATTATTGCTGCCAGTCATGTCTGTAAGGTTGCTTTTACAAGATCTCCACCACAATGTCATATTTACCAGTGGGAAACTCTCTGAGCGTGTTAGTTAAATAATCATGGTGGTAGAACAGTGGATTTGATTATAAACTGTAATTGTAAAACATGTTGTAAACTGCTTATGAAGAATCGTTAGAATGGCTTGCAAAGAAAAATATGACTAATTTAGTCTAGTATTTAATTAAACAGAAATTAGTCCCATAATTCTTTGTGGCAGCATATTTAATGTTTAATTTAAAAAAGAAATATTAAATTAATGATAATAATACATTTAATATACTTTTTTTTTCCGATAAATTTCTTGTGATGTTCCTCATTTGTAAGTTGCATTGGATAAACGTGTCTGCTAAATAAATAGATTATACAGTATATTTAATGCTCATCCTTTGCTGTTTATTTAGTGGTGCTAGAAATAAACAAAGCAGTCTTTGTTGGGAAGTGAGAACTGGGGAAATAACTTTGAATTTGGCCAAAGCGTGCATTTAATTCTGACCACAGTCACTTGAGCGCACAGCACATCGTAATTTCTGAACGCATAAGTAGGCACTTCCATGAAGGCAGTAGATGCCAAGGGTCAGGATATAAAATATAAATATATGAATTCAATATGCAGGTTTTCATTCAAGTTTTTGCATCCTAAAATGCAGAAAGATGAGAAAAAGTAAAAAAAAAAAAAAGCTTTTAAATCTGGGTTAGTTTGTGTGATTGTGTTTATTTTTTTGTGCTCGAATCCCAGGCAAACACTTAGCAAAACATGCACATGCCTGTGCCACATCCGTAATGCATCCACCTTCAGTTTGTGTGCAAGATTAAGTGAGTATCCCCTGAGTCCCGGGGCTGATGGTCCACCCACCCCTTCGGGACACCCACCTGCAGTGGGGTTGAGTTAGTGTGGGAAAGGCAAAGCTGAACCTCATGCTCTCCTTTGCCCCTGCTTGTTTGTTTTACGGCAGACCGGGCCAGCTCTACTGAGAACTTGTTTGTTTGTGGTTTAGAAGTTAATTAAAGCGCAATCTGGATTTTTGTTTTTACAGTTGCCTTGAATGGACCGCTTTCCCCCCGCAGAATCTGCTCGGTAAATGGGCAGAAAATGTGACTATGATTATCCTGTTTATGTGAACTGTAAACGGGCTGCGCGAGAGCCAAAGCGAGGAAGAGGGAATGGGAATTGTTCGCTATTCAGAAGCGGCTGGGGGAGATTAATATATCTTTGCTTCAGCCCTAGAGATTTTTTGGTTTCATAACAATAATAATAATAGTACATGCATGTTTTCATAAATGCATTAATATTAGACAAGACTATCTCCATTTAATACATTAGGAATGCAAATTCCATGTTAAACTGGATTTTTTTTACTTTCTAAGCAGAATTTTTTTACTTGTTAAATGAATTGTTTTAGAACTTTTAAAAAACATTTGAGCAAAACAAAATTTCCAGAAATGAAAATTGTGCATTCAAATGAATAATTACAGCTCGCACGTAGTATGAAATCCTTTTTTTCCACGGCACTCCATGCCAAATGAGCGTACGGACAGTGCTATTCCCTATATCTCTGGACAAGGTAAACCAAGAGGCTTCAAACACACCAAACCTCCTCTGATTTCTCAAGGGCTTGTTATTTTGTACTTCTCAATTCTATTTGATGTCCTGACAAAACAAGATGACACCGGGGAGCTGGCATTAAAATTTGATTTTCTTTTTTTTCTGCCCTCTTTCTTTCTTTCTGTCTTTCTTTCTTTGCAACCTGTTTCCGTGCGTCCAGTTCAATGTACGAGACGCTCTGATTGAAGTTGCCCCCCTTCGCTCTTCATCTTAATTGCCTATCTCTCTTTCCCTCTCTCTCTCTTTTTTTTTTCTCGTTCTCTCCGTGCATGACATTTTGCTCTCTCAGGAAGAATGCGTTCTTCATTAAGTCAGTATCAGTGTTTCTGAGGTTCGTCAGATGTTTCCTCATTAGAGCCGTATTTTTGGATGGCGTTTCCTGTTCATAGTCATGGACTGAAGATGAACTGGACGGTGGATATGAGCGCCAGGCTTACGCTCCATCTCTCAGCTGGCATCGTTTTGTTGTATCCCTTGTGATTCATCATTCACATTCACAGGACTGTTTCACATCGTGTAACATCATTCATTTTAATGCCCACAAATGTTTGCACTTTATATTTGATTGAAGAGGCAAAGTGATTAAAATATATATATTTTACGTATTATTTTTACATTTATTTTAATGATTGGTCTTTTTTGTTACATTGACATTTTATGGTGTTTTTTTTTACATTTACATTTTTACGTTTTCTTTTTGTTACATTTACCTACTTTAGGTTTTTGGGAGTTTTTTTGTTATTTTTTTTACTTTTCATTATTTTATTTACATTAGTGACCGCTTTCACAGACAAGGCTTAAACGTAGTCCCAGACTAAAATGCATGTTTAAGCGGTTTTAACTGAAAGCAACTTGCTCTGACATATCTTGTATGTGCCAGTGCCACTGTTTTGTCTCAAGATTCACACCAGTAAGTTTTTTTTTTTTTTTTTTTTTCTAATGCAACTTTATAAAAGCTACTTGAATGTCCTAATTGAACTAAGGCCTAATTCCTGGCTTAATCTAAACCCTGTCTATGAAACTTGGCTTAAGTATCAGCTTCACTTGTTGTTAATTTTTGCACATTGCAGATGTTTGCATGTGTTGGCATGCGAATGTTGAGTGTACAGCATATGATGTGTGTGTGTGTGTATGTGTAGTTTGGGTAGGGCCTGTGGACAGCAGGCCTGCGCTAGCACATTGCCTACAGTACAGTCACATAGCAGCTGTTTGAGTACGTTTCACTTTCTGTGTGTTAATGTGCTACACTCACACCTGGCCTACCTACACCTCTTTCTAGTGAAATTAATAACCTTCAACTTTCTGAACTATGCTCACTTTTCTTTTCTCCTAACAATTCTTTCTTGGCAAACAAGTTTTGTTCTTTTTAAAACTTGTCCACATGACAGCTGAAATATGCGTTCATAAAATTCCCATCTCGTTTAACCAGATATATGCTTTATCTCATAGCGCTTTCATTATGAGACGACTTGAAATATGTATTTGTTCTTTCCTCACCTCTTATCAAGCGATACGGCCATTTACCGCAATTCATAATAATAATTTCATTCCGCACACTTCCACAATTACGGCCAGAGGAGAAGAGCGAACAGCTCTGAGCAGTAAGCAGTGGTATCCCTCACTCCTCTTAAGTGCTGCTGATATAGTGGCCAGGATGATATTTTTCAGCTGAAGTGCTTCTCTTCTGCGGCAGGCCTGTCTTAAAGAGATTCCAGCTCATTCACCAGCGGATTAAATGCTAGTAGTTACAATGATCAATAGGTTAAGAGGAGGCCCATCCCTCTCTCCACTAATGACCTCAGTGGTAATGGGCAGTAAAATGTGAGCTGTAATAGCCTTTCCGCTAGAGCTGAGGTTTGGTAGAAGTGGACACACACACACACACACATGTTCATGCAGTAAATGAGGGTGTGAAGCTGGTGTCAGTGTGTCTGTAAGGTGTAGATATAAAGGGTTTAATTGGAACAGGCTGGCATCGTAATTTTTCGTGTCCAGAGAAGTTAGTAAATGTTTAGTTGTTAGTTTGTTTTACAAAGCATTTACATTTTTACTTCAGATGTTTAAAAGGATTTATGTGGTAGTTTCAACTGTAAATTTAATGTATTTAAAAATTTTGATTGGTTTCGAGAACATTTCCACCCTTCACAAAAAAAAAGAACTTAAAAATGGTAACACTTTACAATAAGGTATCATTCATTAACAGTTAATTTATTAACTTACTTGAACTAACAATAAGCAATACATTTGTTACAGTATTTATTAATCTTTGTTAATGCTAGTTAATAAAAATCGGCCGTTCATGTTAGTTCAAAGTGCATTAACTAATGTTAACCAATACAACTTTTGATTTTAATAATGTATTTGTGAATTCTGAAATTAACATTAAGATTTTGTATGTCTAATTGTCTAATGCTGTAGAAGTGTTGTTCATTGTTAGTTCATATTAACTAAAGGGGAAACCGTATTGTAAAGTGTTACCCAAAAATTAAATATGTTAGTTTATTACACTTTTTACTTGGCCATTTCAGTCAAGATTTTCTTTTTTTATTCAAAACCAAAGATTGTTTTAGAAATTGCATTCATATAAAATGGAATGTTTGTTGTAAATGTTTATTCTCAAACATTTATGAAAATTTTAAAAAGCATTTTTTTTTACAAAAATGGTCAAAATCAGCAAATACATTTTTTTGCTGAGTGTAAATGTTTGTTCATGTTTTATGTTGAAAATTGAAGTCTGATCAAATGAAATTCGTTTGTAAATTTAAGTTTAAAAAATCTGTCTCTTTCAATTGTTAAATAAAAACTGATTTATTGCAATTATAAATTGGTAAGGATTTCAGTCAAGAATAAATGTGCAAACGTGCATCTGGTGTTGTCTGCGTGTTTTAGCTCGTATTGTCTCACCACCACCCACTCGTCTGCCTCTCTGACCTTCAGAATAGTTCATCAAAATTAGTGGCGCTGAGAAATAAGGACATGAGTGCATAATGACTGTGAAATGAAGAAATCAAGGGGTGCAGCCTATGCAAATGGTGCGCTAAGCCAAGTGAAAAATGGGCCGCATATTAAGACGTACCAACCGTGTGTTGCGGCGCCTGCCTGTGTGTTCAACTTTGATTCCAAGCACCACATATCCATTTTGGTGATGAGTTTATAACAAGTTCAACCCCGTTTGTGACATTGCATGTGTTTGAGGTTTTTTGTTGTTATATTTAGATTAGTTTGAAATAGGCGGAGGCAATGTGACAGTTAGCCCCGCCCCTTACACACTCATTTACATTCATCAAGACGTGACAAATTCAAACGCGTGTCAGCGGTTCTGAATCACAGATGCAATTGAGGTAACCTTGGTGAAGGGAGACTGTCGCCCTAATGTCTGGCCAATCTGCAGCAGATGTGAGACATACATCTGCGATCTCGCACACGCTTGCTAAAACACACTGGGGATATGTGTTAACAGTTGCAAATGCCCGCCGCTATCAAGTTCAGCACAGACTTGGTTTGTCACCCAATGTCACAAAGGAGATTTTAATGGCGCGGTGTATCAGAGAAAGGCTGACACTGAGACACACGCGTGTACTGTATTCACACAGCCTCTTCTCTAATTAAAGACCCCTGTCAACAGCACGAGAACCCTCTCAATGTCATCACACGCCATTTTCTTTTACGCCCATAATATGTGTACTCTTTTTATTCCTCTTAAGCTTGTTTGTGTGCCCTTAAATGTGTTTTGATATATTTTTTAGAGAGGGACATTTTTTTTCGGTACTTCCGCACTAACAAAGAACACAGTCGACAACACGTCCTGCATTGACACGATTACATTTGTGTTAATTGATATTCAGCGATTTTAAGTTTACGCACACAACAAAACGGTACACCGTGAGAGTTGTGACCCATTTTAGTGAAGTATCGCAGGGACAAGAAGCTTCACGCTGATGAAGAGGGGGGAAAACAATCATGAAAAAAAATGAAAATACAAAACGTATTCAAACAGTCAGAAGCAAAACATGGACAGCACTCCAGAATAATGGCCAGTGGCCTTGTCTCTAGAGTGGGGCGTTTGATGATGGGGGACGCTCTGTGGTTGTTCAAGTGTGTTTGTGTGTGTGTGTTAGGGTTTTCTCTTTGTATCTGTCAGTCTCCCATCAGTCAGCAGCTTTGGCTTCTCATATCACTGGTTCTGAAAGCTCCTCAGGTGGTTTTGTTTGAGAACAGATCTTGATCTCATAGCACATTCATCTGGTGACAAGCTACTGATAAGACATTTGACACGTTATCTTTAGTGTATGTATTGTGAGTACGTTTTTATGTGATTATCCAATTGCCATTGTATTCATATGTCCGTCCTCTTTCTGTGTTTGCGTAGGTCCCAGTTTCTGTTGCTATGATGACACCACAGGTCATAACTCCTCAGCAGATGCAGCAAATCCTCCAACACCAAGTTCTGAGCCCCCAGCAGCTCCAGCTGTTACTGCAACAACAACAAGCACTGATGTTACAGCAGGTACTTGCCCTCGTTCTGTGTCATACCGGATATATTCCTTCCGTTTGAATGTCTCAAATATTACTCAGGTTTAAACAAACACTATGGCATTACAAGAATTCTAATTAAATTATAAGCCTTGAGGATCTTTGCGTCACGATGTGAAGCGGAGTTCAATAAATAATCTGAATAAACAATCTGGAATATAATATATAAATGTATTATAGTAATAATCTATTATAATAATATAGAATCTATTATAAAATGGCAACAACAGTTAACTACTTATAAATTCCTAATTGCCCTACAATTAGTTCCTTTCTCTTTTAATGTGTCAAACATACAGTAATTCCTCCCTTTCAACTGGCTTAACTGTTGCTCAGTCTATGTGACAAAGAGGATTTGTCATACATGTAGTAGTGAAGCAATAAACAGTTTGGTATATCTGTGACATGTGACTCAAAGAATTCCACAGACACTGTAGGTTAGTTCTTCCTGATTCTTGTGAAATTTGACTTTTGAAAGTTGTAAATTGTAAAGGTTATATATCATGAAGAACAGGATTTTGTATGTGGCAATGTGTAGACAATCTCGCAAATGTTCACAGCGCGAAACGTCTTCCTTATTCCCTTTCATTGCTATTCAATGTGATTTAGAAATGACAAAAATAGTATTATGCCACACGTATGTTAATGTTGAAGGTAATGTTAATGTTGAGGTATTTTACAGTACATTACTCTTTTAATTCTTAGGATCATAGTAGATGAAATCATCTCTTTTGTAGCATAATACTTGGTCTTCAGAAGAAAATAAATAAAACACAGCAGAAATACAGAAGAGGCGTCTTTAATTTATGACTCTGTGATTTTGCAGCAGCAACTCCAGGAGTTCTACAAGAAACAGCAAGAACAACTCCACCTTCAGCTCATCCAGCAGCAGCATGGCAGCAAACAGCAGAGTAAAGAGGTATGCTGACTGCATTACTTTACACACACACTCAGCCCTGGTGTTCATTACCTGCCCCCAGTGCATCAAGCAGCTGTTTCCCACCAACACAAGTACAGAATCATTCCAGCGCATTGGTGTCATCTTATTTTTGAGTTGAGTCGACAATGGGAAGAACCCTGTCCTGCTCTTGTATTTCTGCTCCGCGTCCTAACCAACCGCATCACTATAATGCAATAAGCACTAAAATCTTCCTTAATTTAATTCGAGTTCTTGTTCTAACCAGAGTCGCAAGATAAAACATTGATCTAGTTGTGTGACGTCGCCCCAGCATTATAATCTCAATGGTCCAAAATAATTCTCTAGATAACTGGACACTAAAATATACACTATATATATACTAGATAAAAAAATAAAATAAAAATAACTGTCACCAGCTGTGTTTCTGGCTGCTCTAATGACAGCAGGGGAAGGCAATGCTCTGGACAAAAGAAGCGATTATTGTGCGGTCAGAAGCAGTTCAAAGACAATCAGAGTTTCACTTCTTAACTTCCCCACTGAGAGCTTCGTTCTGTAACCGGAGAGAGCGTATAAATGAAGGCGAATGTTGTAAAACACACACACACACAGCCGTACACACACTTTCACATGCTTACTTCAAAGTCCCGCAGCTCGCTAATTAATGAACTGGGGGCTTCAGTTTGGACAAGTTGTGGTGCGTTGCCTCCATAAATCAATGCGACAGGACTGTTTCTCTTGCCTCTGACAGAAGCTGTCACTCTTTATCTCTCTCTATCTCTCTTTCCCTCTCTCTCATGTCAGAAGGACAGATGAGGGGAAGGGGACTCTAGAATGGGAGGGGGGTTGAAAAAAGGAGGGTGGCACCGTCAAAAGGAAAAAAAATTGATCAGCTGAATGGAACGTGACGAACAGGAAGGAAAAACACCATTTTAAAGAGTATTATGTATGATCACAGGAATTTGATGCAGCCCTCGAGAGGCTCTCCTCCGTCTGTGCATGTTTTTCTCTCTCACGCGCTCCCTCTCCCTCCCCCCCTCCTTCGGCTTTCTCTCGCGCAGCCATCAAAAGATGGAATACGAATTGTTGCAGCGACTCCCCCCACGGGGGTCAGACAATAACCCCCCGCTGCTGCTTTGTGCCTCTTTTATTTAAAAGACAACAACATTTCTTAGGTTTTCAAAGATTTTTAACTTTGGATTGGAGGCGAGGCAATAAAAGGGCCTGCCAGCGTCAGTCTGGATCATGTTGTCATCTGCTCTATTCTCGCCTCTCTCGCGTGCCACTCCGAGTTAACCTCCCATTCGCTATGCCAGGCTGGCGTTAGGTTAGCGCTCGTGCGATGAGGAAGATCTCAAGCTCATCCTTCAGGGTGACGTACAGATGAAAATCAACACAGTTTATGATACGGTTCAATTTGTTAGCATGAAGTATGTGTCTTGAACATGCAGTGAACAATATTTTTACATCTGAATATTACACTAATAAATGCTGTAGAACTATATACCTTATGCATCAATATTAATGAATTTAACTTTATTGTAAAGTATTACCAATTTGTTTTAAAAACAATTATAGTCTGCATGAAACGGAAGTTGCAATTTGTCTTTTCTTCTCTATTGCGACTTATCCGAGTGAAACTGCTTCTCAAACGACATCAAATGTAGGGCGGGACTTGATTTTTCCATTGGGATTTGATGGACTGCCCTCTCACTGGTGTACATGTCATAAGAGAAGAGAAGAAATGCCGTTGCAAGGGGGGAGAGGAAGTTATTTTGATTAAATATTAAAAGGGGAAATAAAAATGTTTAAATGATGGATAAATTGATTGTCATGTTCCATAAAAAATAAGAATTGTCTATTTTGATTTCATGATGACTTTAAAGACATCATGAAATCAAAAGTAACCGAATTTATTTTATTAATAAAGGTTTTTATGTGCACAATTCACAGTATTAAAAAACATGTTCGTTTTCATAGTCTTTCATAAAAAATAGATTTTTCTCCACCTTTGAGCCTCGTGATCAGGGTTAGAGTGGAGAGAGAGAGAAAAAGAAACAGACCTTTGACAGGCAGATGAGGATGGGTGGACCATGAATGAGAGTGGAAAAAAGAGCAAGCACTTTATCAGGCTGTTTCAGATCTGTTCTGGGTCTAAAGGTTGACCTGTCCGCGCCTGTGCTGCGGGACCTTTTTTGTGCGCCTTCTGTTTGGAGAAGTAAACACAAAGTGAAGCATCCTGTGTTTGGGAAGAGGGTGCGGCACAAAGCTTGGCAAAGACACGTTTGCACTTTAATGTACCAACAAACACGTGCACACACAAACACGTGACCCCCCCCCCCCCCCCCCCCCAGTGTCCAGTTTTTCACCGCTGGTCCATCAGAAACATTCAGAGGAATGTCCCGTGATTATGGCTTATGTTTAGTCGTTGTCATGAAACTGTCATAATGCATGGAGGAGGTCATAAACAACACTGTTAGCGTTGAAAGGGGTCAATGCGAGGGTTCAATAGCCCTGTATCTCCATAACATCACCCATTAGTTTTGACTGAGGGGTGATTGGGGATGTTAGATAATTTCCTCCCATTTATCGTCCTGACGACGCAGCAGTTCGTTTGCCCATTCCTCCCTCTCCTTCTGTCTTTCAACACCCTCTTTTCCCTGTTTCCCTTCCACTTTTACTTACTCACTCCCTTCTTCCTCTCAAAATTTCCCCAGTCTTTTGGCACCTTCCTTTCTCTCTATACTCAGTTCCATCTATCCAGATGTGAGGGTGTATATTACTGTAAGATACTGAACGCAAACTTCCTCACAAAATGATATAAATTGCAATGCATTTCATGATTAAAAAATAAGTCAATTCAATAAATTGTTAGGCCTAAACATCACATGTAGATAAATGTGTGCAACTTTTATAATGTCCAATGTATTAATGAATCACAAAAAATAAACATATTTATAAAAAACTAATGAAAATGAAATAATATTGAGATTAATCAATGACTGTGTTTACATGCTACCAAATAATCTGTTAGTAATCGGATTGGCGGATTAATCGGACTAAAAAGCCTTCACGTAAACACCTTAATCGATCCGAATGAAATTTTGATTGGATTGGAAGGGGTGGTTTATTCCTTTTCTAATCCGATCGATAAGACATGTAAACACTTGATCGGATTGAAAAGCGAAACTAGAAAGTACTGTGCATGTGCAATGTAGAAATGGCATAATGACGTGTGACCCATGGAACGAGCTCTTGTAGTTGTTGAATATAGTGTCATGAATGACTGTTGTGTCATTCTAAAATTCTCCTGGCTACCACTTATTATCTGTGAAGTGGAGTTCATATCAATGAACTCAACCTTTTTTTTAAATGTTACCTTTTTTAACAATTAAAAACATGAAATTAAAATTGACCCTGTTTATTTTATGCATAAATGTTTTAATGTCCACAATTCATTTTATTATATTTTTTATAATTGCATCTAAATGTAATTTTCTTTGCCTCAGAAATAATTGTATACAATGGCATGATAAAATTGGCACATACACTGCTTAGCTCTCCTCCTATTGGACGGTTCCCCTGTTACTTCACACCCCTGATTTATCCAAAGGAGACAACGGTTGGCTCCCCCGGCTCTGCACTAACACGCTGCTGAATATTAAGGAGCTCCTTTCAGTCACAGGTTGTTTGCGGAGTTATGAATGGCCATAATTAAAATCCTGTGGCTCTTATTAGGAATGATTAACAACATTTCATTATTTGTCACGAGCCTCCCCGACGACTCGTTAATTAAGAGGGTACGGGAATATGGGAATGTACCTGTTTGTGTGTGTATGTGTGTGTTTATCTGCCCTGAGTGAATAAGTATGTTTGTGCACGTGTTGACATAATTGTTTGTGAGAGCGAGGATGATATGTAGACCCCTCATCCTCTCTCCGTCTCTCCCTCGGCAGGTGTCTGCGCAGCAGTTGGCGTTCCAACAGCAGCTGCTCCAGGTTCAGCAGCTCCAGCAGCAGCATCTCCTGAGCCTGCAGAGACAAGGGCTGCTGTCCATTCAGCCCAACCAGACTCTGCCCCTGCACTCCCTCACTCAGGGTAAGAACAAGCACATCTATCACCCCGCAAGGGGATATTCACACTGAGAGCAATGGGAATTGCTGACAAATATCTTATGAAAAGTGCAAGGAACTTATTCTCAAAATTACAATGTGGTTTTTCATCAGCCTCCAAGAAAATATCACTTCTTTTCACACCGCTTGCCTGCAACGGCTTTTTTGTAACATCTGTGTAAAAAAAAAAGAGGATCCCGTAGGGTTTCGTTTTCGGGATCCATAGGGATGCAATATGTATGTATAGATTTTTATTATTTTTTGCTAAATGTGGGGTGGGGGGAACCATGGCCAAGATTACACACTCAGCATGAAGAGGTCTTATGGGGATATTATGTTATTTTGCACCGAGAACAACAGGAATTGCTGACAAAAAATCTTAAGTGTTTTGATTTACAACAAAAAAAATTCAAAAGAATTACCTACGAGAAAATATCACTTTGTAAATATGTGAGGAAACACATTTACACACACATGAAGAGGTCTATTGGAATAAATTGTTTTGTGCAGGAAAAGCAAAACAAACAAAAAAAGTTTGCACTTTTGAACATTTTACAGAAATTTTTATAAAAAATTAGACCAAATATTGCTCTCTGAGAGAATAGGCCTTTATGTTCTCTTTGCATTATAATTTCTGTTGCTTTTCTCTTTTAGAATGAGAAAATGTGTCCTAGATTTTCACTTTTCCATTGAATACATATATCTCTGTTTTATCTCTATTGTCTTATGTTGGCTCCTCGTCAGCCCCTAAACATACTAGCACCATTGTTTTCTAACTTCAACCCACTAAACTAGTCAAAGATTAATCACTTCACAAGCAGTCAGTGAGTCAAAAGGTGTTTTTCCAGGAGGTGTATTGCTTTATTTTCCTTGTTATGTTTACTTAAGGAGCAGCAACAGAATAAAGACTGCATTCATACCAGTTTTGTTTTGAGTTTTGTTTTCTTTCTTTCAAAAACTGACTGTACTCTCTCCGGCTAAGACAAACAAGCCCACAACAAGATAAGGCTGTATAAAGGCTGGGGGGGGGGGGGGGGGGGGGGGGGGGCTTGGGTAACAGGCAAATACAAACTGTGTTTGTTTAGTCTTGTTATTGTTTGATCAGGGCATAGTCGGAAAGCTGAGCAACTCCACATACCCACGTTGCCCTGGGGCTGGGCGAGGCGATGCTTTACAATGCGAAGCCATAGGCTAGTGTCAAATAGGAGGCCATCTCAGAGAAGAACAATTTTATTTCTTTAACAAGTGATTGAATGACATCTCGAGCAGTCGTTACCCAGGGAACATTGCGAGCATGTAATGCCCAATCAGAGGGCAATAATGAAAAACACAGAGAATACATGCTGTGGTTCTACTGCAGAACACAAGATATTGTTTAGATATATAATACGTTTACTTGGCAGTAAAGGGTAGATTATTTCCTAGTTTCCTAGAACCTGTCTGTCTAGTATTAATCTGGGTAACTGTAATGGCCCGTGGCAGATTCCTTGAATTGGTGGCTAAAAACAAATTGGTGGTTAAAGCCAGAGTACAAATAAAATAAACTTTTGCCCAATTTCATTAGCCAATTTTACATTTATTTTGGAACCCAGTTTAGGCTTTTGATTTTTTTCTGTTCATCAATATAATCAAATGTGTTTCTTCTGTGTGTGCGTCTTTGCCTCTAACTAGCAGCATTTCTTGTCAAACATCAGTCGGAGATGTCCTACAGGTCGCCTGGCACAGTGACTGGTAAAATTGGGCCCAAATTTGACTGGCATAGGGGGTAATTTCATACCCTGATTAAAACACTTGTCAGTTTGTGTGTCAGTGTGTGTTTGTGTGTGTCCTGCACATTTTCTGCTTCACTGTTAAAAGTTATTGATGACCTTTTTTTCTTTCACACTCCACTGCATTCTTTCATGCTCCAGCAGCCCAGTTTTCCATTCGCAAGATGTAATCTACAATATTCAGTAGTTAGCTAAGTAGTTAGCATTGGTGTGATAAGTTATGTTACCTCCTTATGTGTGCGTGGTGATTATGTGCTTGGGCAAGCTACTAAGTAAGATTACTCGGCCAGCAACATGGGCTGAAATTGGCTTATTTATTAGACTCTGACTTTGATGCGTGAATAAAATATTTTTACATCACGGCTTCACATTTAATGTACAGGCACATGCAGTCATTTTCTACCCGATTTCTACCCTGTTTACAAGCGTGCTATCTAGCTCTCTGTCATGGCGCAGGCATCTGAGACTTCAATCAAAACAATGTGTTTTAGTCTGTTGAATTTGGGGTTATATCACTTATTTGACTTTTTGACTTTGAAGTTTTGGAGAGGGTCAGCTGAAGTCTGCTATGAATTAGAACAATGTGTTGGAGGAGATGAATATAATAAACGGGGTCCAGAGAGAGAAAACAGAGGACTTAGGAGTGTGAGTAACAGAGTGAGAAAACAAACAGAGCAGATGAATATTCAAGAAAGGCAGAGAGATGTGGAGTAAAACCAGTTCTGGCTTCTTTGCTTGTCCCACGTACACAATGCAAAGTTTTGGGAGAAACAACTCATTCCGAGTATGTACGCAATACAGGAGTCACTCTGGATCCTGATAGAACATTTTTTTTGGCCTTTTGAGATATAAATATAACATAAAAAAGTTATTTTTAGTGACTTTTGTTTTATTATTTTTAAAACGCTTAGGTGCAAATTTGTTTTTCACTTTTTAATCTTTTTTTGACTGAATAAATCGATAGGGATCCATTGTTGACATTTTGACTAAATTCTTCGTGGTACATGAGGCTAAACCTTTTCTTGAATTAATTTGCTTTCACTTTTGTTAATAACTCAACTTTGTGTGAACAGAATGGGATTAGGCAGAAGAGGCCTGGTTGTCTACATTGTGGCTGCCGGATTTATGTTTGTACCTCATTTTCCACTATTAGCGTGCTCTCGTCTAAATCTGTGCTCTCCTACACACACGTTGTGAATCCCTCAAGTTCTGGAGTTCATTCTCATCCCCAGTCGCACATTAGTTGTCAAGTTGTCCAGTCAAGGGCCACAGGACACCGACAAGACAAATTTGCCACTAATATGAAAGCAGCGAATGTGTCCAGGCATGATGCGCGATGTGCGCGCGGACCCATCAGGGGACTCCGACCCCTCGTCCGGCCTTGCTGGCAGTGATTGATCGGCTGGCAGTGTGGCACTGTTTAATAGCTTCTGTAGCATTAGGGAGGAACATATTTTAGGCCTAAGGGCTGCATATCGAAGGCCCCAGTGATCATAACCCCTTTAACAGGAGGGAGAGAAGATCTCTGCCTCACAGAACAATAAACTAATAGTAGTGTCAGTTTGCCCCCAGTGGTGCCGTGGCAGTCTCATCGAGGAAGACGTGGTCACTGATTTCCGCGGCCCCAGTGCGCGACAGCATTTTTTATCGGGCTGCTGATGGGCCACAACTAATGTGGTTGTGAACCTTAAATCAACTTTCCGCTTGCTCGAACACGGTCACCAGGGTACCGGGGTACAAGGACAGGAAAAGGTTGAAGCGAGAGTTCGGTGCCCCTGTCTGGGTGTCGCCGCTACCTGCTGCGGTAAAAATTGAGTTGCTTCGCCAGCGATCAGTCAAACGTCTCAATGACATCCATTTTTTAAAAGCGCAAGCGTGTATCTTTGGCTTTTAATGAGAGGAGGTGCGGTGTTGAAAAATGACTTTAGGGCCGTTAAAGCGATCTGGAGTTTGCAAGACGGATTTAAGGACAAAGAACTGTTTTAATGCTATGTGTTATCTGCGAAATGTTACATCCATCATCGGCTACTAAATGAGGATAATGCTGTGGCATTTGCCAGATTGGTTGAGAGGTCATGTGAAGATATATGCAGACAGTTTGGGAGATGCATCTATGAAAAAGATGGATACGGGATGGAAACCGAGGCTTAGAAAAAGGCTTATAGGGGGTGTCAGACACAACAAGACAGCTTCGTCCCACTCTGTTACCCCTCTCATCAGCTCCCTTCCCCCCTCCGGCTTGGATTCGTTTCAGTAAACAGTGGTGTCGGGGTCACCTGGACTTGTGGGTAATTGAGGGAGAGTGGGCCGCCCTGTCAAGCACGTCGGCTAAAAATACATTGCACACTGTCACTGCGCTCCAAGTGGGGGGAAAATGATTGTTCCCCTCTATGTCCAAACCCAAAAACAATCACCAGCGCCGTGACCTTCTTGAATCCACACGGGCAAGTTTTCCCTCCCTCACAATGACAACAGCAAAGACAAAAAAACAAGCAAGTCGATACCTTCGGACACCGCTGTCAGTTTCATGAGGACGTTAAAACACTGCAAGATGGCACAAAAAAAAAAAAAACAAGGAAGCGAAAGATGCCACGTGGCACGTGGGAAGGTTATTGATTCGTCCTGCAATAATTTCCGCTGGCTCTTTTATATGCAAACGATCTTGTGCGAATTTATGGCAGTCCTACCAGACTCATTTCACAGTTTTTAGTCTCTCTCGCTCTGTCTCTTTGTCTCTCTCTCTGGAGTCTTAGCCGCCTCATTAGCTTACTGTTCTCCATTACTGACATAATTAAAATCTTTAGTAGCTTATCAAATTAAAAATATTTTCTGCTGATCGTATTGAGATCTTCACCTCGCCGTTATTTTGCCACAACAGGAATAAATTAAGACTAAGCGATTCTCGCACAAATGCATTGCGCTGGAGCGCTTGAAAGAGGCCACTTCTGGTATCTGTAAAGAGAATTATGAAGGAGAGAGAATGAGAGAGCGAGGGGGGAGGAGGAGGGAAAACAAGGAGACGAATGAAGATAACCAAGACAAAAATTGCTCTCCATTTGCTTTCGCTCATTTCGAAAATCGATTTAATTGTGATGTTAAGCGATTGATCCCCCACCGCCCAAAACAGCCCCTTCCTGTTTAATTTCACAAAACATACAAAGAAATGTATAAAGTCACACAGTGGGTGCGATTCATTCAGCGTTCCATTCACATGCCCTATTCCTGAAGCAACATAATGGTAATCAGATGTGTCAGAATGTGTTTGTGTGTTTCTGTGTATATATTTATATTATACACTATTGTTCAAAAGTTTTTATTAAGCAAGGACACATTAAATTGATCAAATGTGACTGGACAGACTTTTATAATGTTGCAAAATAAATAAATGCTGTTGTTTTGGACTTTCACGTTATTAAAGAAGACTGAAAAAAAGATTATCGGTTTAAAGAAATATATATTAAGCAGCTCAACTGTTTTCAACACTGAAGTGACACTGAAGACTGGAGTAATGGCTGCTGAAAATTTGCCTTCACTAAAATAAATTACATTTTAAAAAACATTTAAATTAGAAAATCTATTATAAATTGTAATACTTTTTCACAATATTACCATTTTTACTGTATTTTTTTAGCAAATAAATGCAGACCTGTTAAGCATAAGAGACTTCTTGAACATAAAAAAATATATTTAATATGGAAATTTAACAAATATAATTCATAGCTTCAATTCATATTCAATATTTAACACTTCTGAATATTAGGGAGGTCCAATGGGCTAATTTCATTGTTAGCCCTTTCTAAATCTCAGCCTGCTAGCGTTGAGTTGTACAGTCAGCTACATGAAACACTTTGCGTTGCGTATGTGGGTGTGCATGTAAGTGTTTGTGTGTCTGTCACAGAATTGAGGCAACATCTTGTCTTCAAGCCATTTTTCTTCCCACTTATCTTCTTCTCTCTTTTTTCAAAGGACGTATGAGCCGCAGTGTGCTTGACTTGTTAAATGAGGTTTAAGTCGTCTGTGTCAATTGGAGGCGGTGCAAAACTTTAAGCATTTTGCACATTAACATGCTTTCGAGAGTATTACCCTGGGGGCTTGTTCGTTCTTTCACTTTCTCCCTCTCTCTCTCATGGAGAGGGATGTTTTTGTGGTCTTGTTTTGTGTGTGTGAGAAAGAACTGGCTGAGTTCCTTGTCAGAGAAATAATGGTGATTATTCAGATTTCATGCCTTGTCTGTATGTTAATTATTTACTTCAAGCATGAAATGTGCGTGAATGCCAGGGAATTTTTGTACACAAACACGCTTCGCAAAGCACGTAGGGGGAAAAGAGCGAGAGAGAGAGAGAGAATGGCAGAGCGAGAGGGCAGACGCTGCGTATCAGCCTGTAGTGGAATAATTAATGCCCCCTTTTGTTTACTGAGCCCTTGTTTTTTATTTAATTATGCCATGAGTAGAACCAGATTAGCTGTTAATTGATTTAATTATCCAATTTGTTTGTGGCAGGCATGATTCCAGTCGAACTGCAGCAGCTGTGGAAGGAGGTGACAAACAGCTATGTGAAGGAGGAGAACAGCGCGACCAATAACGGTCACCGGGGTCTGGACCTGTCGTCCCCCTCCCCCGTTCCCCTCAAAAACCACAACCAGCATGGATCCACCAACGGCCAGTACATCAGCCACTCGCTCAAGAGAGAGGGGTAAGATCGCACAGCCATTGACCTGAGATTTGGGGAGAATTGGAGGAGAAGAGTTTGAGGTCACTTTTGGTCGCAGACTTTGGTTTCTTGGCAAATCTGAGCACAGTTTGAGATTTAACTCTTGTTAAACTCTATATATTCAGTTGGATTGAGTTCTGAAGGTGGAAATCGCTGCAAGGGAAGCCAAGTTGATTGACAGGTGCCAATAGGGCATTTCCTGCAAATAAATAGTCATTTATTGCCTCCAAGTACCTAGGAATTTTCATTAAGGACCGGGCCTGTCTACTCAATCCTGTTCGTCAGGGAATTCCAGTCAGACACCTAAGATAATGGAGCTGTTACAAAGGTTAGATTACTGTAATGAAATTCCTTTCTTTTTAATTATCACAGAATTACAACAGGCATAGTTTAGCTGTATTGCAGTTCAAGGGATGTTTTACTTTTTCTGATTGATTTATTTATGTATGTAGAAATTTGAACTTTTTAAAAAATATATTCATTCTGCTTCTTATAAGATATCAAATTTCAAATATCGTAAACTATATTAAATAGTTATATTGTAAATATTTTATATCGATTTGTCATCAAAACAGTTAATTTTTTGCCGAATCATTTCATTTTGTGTGGCAAATAAAGAGCAGTTAATTTAATACAGTAACAGTTGCACAACACAGCACAACTTTGCTAAATAATGGAAAGCCTCTTTAAAGCCCTGACACTTTAAGATTTATTTGGAGGAAGTGTTGCATCACTGTGTCTTTAAGGAAGAGATTAATTTGGTTTATAACACATTTGCTTGTTTTCATGTGCTCAGGCCTGATCTTTGAACCGCTGGTGAGAAGCCTCCAGGCACTGTGAGCTCATTTATTTGTGTCTCTCTCTCTTTTCACATCTGACTCAGATTTGGCTGATCAAAACCAACGTGTCGTTATGAAAGCAATGCGAACGAAAACACATTTAGCCGAAGGTAAAGGGAGAGTTCATGTACATGTCTATCTGCTTATGTACCAGTGTAGAGCAGAATGGATTTCATGACGGGTTTGCTCAACATGTCAGGGTTATTTAACTGACCATGATGTCACTGATGCTGTAGAGCTCATACAAGTTGCTCTTTCTCTTTCTTTCTTTATTTTTATCTTTCTTTCTCTCGTTCATTCATTTGTGCCACACAAATAAGAGACTTGAATCTCTATTGGTTTGTTTTGATGTCAAGTCAAGGCACCTTTATTTATATAGTGCTTTTTACAATATAGATTGTTTCAAAGCAGCTTTACGGTTTCAAAACAGCTTTACAATGATGTTAACATGTTGCTACGCTAATGACACAATGCAACATTTTATGGTCCACAGATGTGATGTATACATATAAATATATTTAGACCATTTAACTTAGTGATTTCTATCAGGATGTGATGAGACTTTTAACCAGCATGGCAAAAATGTTTCTGGAATAAATCGCCTACCCTGAAATATAAGTATAATATATTTATAATGAATGTTTCTCTCCTGCACTTTGGATGGATTTTTTTACTGAGCTTGTTGCAGTGCATTCTGGGATTGCCTTCTCGATGAATGATACATATATGCTGCATTAATAGTGTGCAGCATAGTTGAGTAATATTTCATTTAGGAGCACTTTAAAAAAAAAGATTACAAAAAAATTAACTTCTTTAAAACCTCTTCAAAAGTTTTGGCTAACATTCTAACTTTTTTTTTTATTGAGTGGAAAATGTAATTGAAGAAAAAGTTTTAAAGCTCTTTGAATCTACTCTTTAAAACTAGAATGATTGTTTGTTGTTTTGTTTTTGCTTTGAAATCATACCAGAGGACAGAAAATACCCCCTAATAATTGAATAATTAGGCCTAGGTAGGCAGCTCACTAGGTTTTGAAACCGAGAAACTCACTCGTATGCTCACTTGTTCTATTTTAGTGGCTCTTTTTCTCCAGTCTATCACCCTTTTTCCTCAAAGTGCACAAACATCCACTCCTCTATCACAACACCACAACCCTTTTCGTGCCATAGCAGGCTTGAAACGCTCAAAAAGACATGTTGGAAAGCTCACTGCTTCTCTCTCCCTGCCTCTCGTTCGGTGTCAGAGATTAAAGAAGACGTCAACAGCAGTTTAGCACTCATGCTGTGAAGAAGGCGTTTTGTAGACTGAGTATCTTAGATCTGTCAGAAAAAAAGGAGCAGGTGATCAGCCCTCTCTCTTCCTTCCGTTAGCTGCAGAATTATTGCTAGAAATGCTTCCAAATCATTACTATTCAAATGCAAAGGCAAATTAGAGAGACGCTGCTAATAACTTAGCACTTTGATAATTTTCCATGTAGCATTAATATCTTTGTAGTTTTATTAGTAAATGTGCTTTATCACTACACCCAATGGACCTCCAAGAAAACATAACACTGATTTCTAATCCATCTACGGATTTCCATTGCTCGAAATCCAGGGTTTTGAGTGTGAGAAAAGAAATGTGGACTCCTCACACGCGAACGTTAATGAACTTTTAATTGATGTGGTTTTCCCAGGTCCCTCTTGTCGTGAAACAGACGGGCGGCTGCGCGCTGATGGACTTGCTCTGCTCTAGCTCTCTCAGATTGGTTTACCGCCGGGGTCTTAAACACCGCACAGGCCGTTTCATGTGTCATATCAAATCTGGCCAGTCGCTGCGACGCCTGCAACTAAAACCTTAAGTGCATCCAGCGGCATCATTCACTGTCTTTTCACTTCCGTCTTAAAGGAAGGAGAGAGAAACTCAATCACTCTGTACATGTTTAGACGCGATGCTACCCTGCTTTTAGCAGCCTCCATCGGCTCCCACTGGTGCCTGCACAGAGACATCCACCGCATACACACCCAAATATGATAAAAGCCTTCAACGTGTCAGTCCACCCGACCCATCGGCGCTCAGATAAGGGACAAAAAACACTCATGGACCCGTGTGAACCTTTCTAAGGTGATTGAAAATGAGGTGTCGGCTATCTGACCAACAGGCCCATACCTCTTCTTTTTTTTTTTTCTAGTAAGGGTCTAAAAGATATATATATATATATATATATATATATATGAACAAGGTGTCTCTATATTTGTTAAATGAAATAATAATAATAATAATATCTATAAATTATTATTATTATTTCATTTAACAAATATAGAGACAGCTTGTTCAGCAGTTTTCAGTTCTCCTCAATGGAAGGGACCCAGTTTGAGTCACCACTCTTCATTCTCCTCCCAGAATCCTTCAGGAATGCTACGCTCAGGGGGATTAAAACCTAGACAATTTGTTTTAAAGAGATAAATAATCAGATTTGCCCCCCCTAAACGAGCCCCTTAACCTCCCTTTTAATTGATCTTCAACTCTGCAAATGATAATTAAAACATTTTTGGGGGGTTGGGAGGGGGCTGTGTGGTTGGGCATACTCTAAAGGATTGAGTCGTGGGGGTCTGGGGATTTGATAGTAGACTTGGAGGAGGAGTGCGTCTTTGATTTCTTCCCACATGAAGACGTGAGGGAGAGTAATAGTGTTGTGACAAAGTGCTCAGTTCCTGTCTGAGCTCTCCAGACGTCAGACCGCTCTTCTTCGTTAGGTCAGCAGCGATGATACTTAGGTACTCAGTGCGTGATAATACGATCCTAAACCATAATGTAATGAAAGATGATATGACAGAGCCTCACAGGAAAGCATTTAGGCTGGTGCTGTAAGAGCCGATCAAGTGTATAAATGCACATGTAGTGGTGATTTTGATATGCTGGTTTTTTTTTTGCTATTATTATTATTTATGGCCATTTTTTACTTAACCTTGAATGCAAAATGTCACCTTTTTATTTGCTACAAGATAATTTGTTTAGATTCAAGTCTGTCTGTCTTTTGGTTGTCACTCAAAAAAAAAAGCTTTTTTTTTCCATAGCCTAAAAACCAAAGAAATTACCACACACTTCAAAAGACAGACAAGATCACTGATCTTTATTGTTTTGTGTTTGGAATAAATGAGATCCGGCTAGAAAGAACACCCCTGTAGTCTGTCAGTCTTCCTCTGAGTTGTTCAAAAACCGTTTGGTCATCCATTGTTTAAAATGAGCCTTGTTTCCTGATTCACAAGTCTTTAGGCTTTTCATAACTTAATTCTTATTAATAATGCTATAGCCAATGTCATCTGTGGCATGGCACATTTCTTGTTTAAAAAGAAACTGTAATATATTTTTGACATACATTTTAATTTAAAAATGACATAAGGCATGAATATTAAGACAACTGCTTTTAAATAAGCCTTAAAGCCTAAATATGCATACGTTCATGTTTTGTCTTTCACTGACAAATCCCATTTTTCTATTATTTCATTCTTGCATTGATAAAAAACCTTTGTGTTAATAGTTATTAAATGTTGATAATTGGAGATGATGAGGGTTTACTGTTCAGTAAGGTCTAAACTTTATGTTCAGTTCAACTAGATTTTTAAATTCAACAACTGCCAATACATTCTCTTCTGCAGATAAAACAACACTGTTGAAATTGAGAAAAAATAGGTGGCTCTTCACAGCTAAGCTTTATAGTGCCTGCAGTGTAGTTCATATAAAAGCGTGCTGTTCTGAGCTGTTGATGATCCTGTGCAAGCGGATAAATTGATAACAGGTGGGGTGTGTTTACTGTTTGCGCTTGGCGGGAACAATCCAGATGGATTTGGGAGCTTCCTGTTGTGGGAAACACTTGTTGCTCCAGGTGGACGGCAGAGGCCACGGTTCAGTGGTCAGGGCTAAAGGACATGCTGTCTCTCAGAGCCCCGTGCTGCCCTGATCAAAGCGTTCCTCCATGTGCATCAGAGGAGACCTGTAATTGGCTATTGATTGGCCAGCACTGGGCTGTGATAGGCTGACAAGCAGAGATCACATGGCTGGGAAATGTTCCTGTAGAAGTCAGTGGTCAAATGAGAGTTTGTGCTGTGTCAATAAAACCACACGCTGCAGTGTTTTTTTGTGCTGAAGGGGAAGGTTTCTTTATTAGTTGTCATATTTTAGTGGATAAGCCATTAATATTACATCTAGTAGTATTATGGAGATTAATTACTCTTTAGCCTCTTTCATAAAAGTCCAATGATGCGTGAGTGTGTGTCTGTGTGTGAGTGTGTGTCTGTGTGTGTGTGTGTGTGTGTGTCAAATATCTGCAGTCTGGATATCACAGAAATGTGTCTTTTCTTCTTATAGATCAGCGTTGGATGATCATTCCCCTCACAGTCACCCTCTCTACGGTCACGGCGTCTGTAAATGGCCAGGATGTGAAGCTGTATTTGATGACTTTCAGTCGTTCCTGAAGTAAGTAACTCTCACACACACTCATACATACACACCTGGGATGGAAAAATGGGATGTATACATGGTTCGAATTGGAATTAGCCTTTGGAATTGGAATTATATTTTGGAACCAATGCTAAAGGTTGTTAATACAGTAGGAGTTTATATGAAGGATTCCATAGAGGATAGTTTCATATATGATTCCAATGCAAAACTAAAACTAAAGCTCTTAGAACATACATTTCCCACTATGAAGTGTAATTTTGATATGTTGGAATCCTATTAAATATTGGGAATTATTTCTAAATCATAAGTCCATAACAATTTTTTTAAGAAATCATGTACATGTTTCAAACTGTAATTTTTTTTGCATGTTCTAAATCAACCTAGTCAAACCTAGTGTCCCATCACAGTATTTTTCAATCCTTTTCCTCTTGATCTTTCTCTTTTTTTGATTTTTCCTCTCGGTGTGTGGGCTGGGTTCTTGACGTGGGTGTGTGGTGTGCTGCTCTTTGCCTGCTCTCTGTGGTGTGGTGTGGTTTTCCTCAGGGTTCTGTGCTGCCTGTGATAACTGCAGTCCCCATGGTGATTACTGACACTTTGTCCCAAAACAAACAAGTGAGGATGTTTATCTACGGTGGGCCACATTCTGAGAGTACAGTGGGTTTGCCCTTGTCTGCCTTTTTACTGACAAAGTAGAAGAGATTTCTCTCTTCTGGTTTTTAGAAACATATCATTGGTGCTTGCTATTCATATTCCTCATACTTGAGGATTTTGACAAACTTTTTAACATGGTCCAATAAGCATCCATCCAGCAACCACTCAGAACAAGCTAATAAGTACTTAGAACACTTCAGCAACCACTTAGCGACAACCTGACAACCACCCACAATACACTGACATTTAGGAGTCCGACGGGGCCCGACTTATTTACGCCCCTAGGGCTGGGCTTTAGGCCAATTTTCACGTCATAGCTCACACGCGGGCCTGTTTTAGGCTTCTCTTTCTTTTTATATTTTCGACATTAATTAATTAAAAGAAACTATGAGATCTGCTGCGCTGGTGGAAACCCAAACGAGACCATGTATGTTTAGTGTTCCTGCCAGCAGCAGTAGCAGCGAGCGTGCCTTCAGCGCAGCTGGATGAGTTATAGGGCCTTTTACACCTGGTCACTTCATGCATTTTCTCTGATCGGACATCTATCTGATTTGTTAAAACGGTTACATTTACTCTTGGCCACATAAATGTGTCTCCGCAAAACGAATATAAATCCAATCCAACCAATTCCCGTGCTATATGCAAATTTACTGGAGTTCACGTCAATGAAAGCAACAGATACGAGTTGCATTTTATTTATCGTCAGCTAATTTCAAGATCAGAGACCGCAATAGGAGAGAGAGCGGCATAAGCACTGGTAAGATCATTTAGTCTCATTACTTCTAATGAAGATGATTGTGTTTTGAGAATCTGTGACTTTCAGTTATATTCTCGTTGTCTTGCTGAATAGCTACTCAGCTACTCTACTGTGGCAATTCGTGTTGTTGTAGCACTGTCATATCTGGCTATAGCATGTCATATAGCCTATAACACGCTTAAAGTAAAATTTACATATGTGGTTTCAACAACCAGATGCATTTACACTCGTCCAGTTTCATCTGGAATGAGTCCCAGACCACCACCTGAAGTGGTTTGAGTGATTGGATGTAAATCCGTCTCGAAAGTGTTTCGGAGGGCATTTACACTTGGTCTTTTCCCTTCTTTTTTTTTTTGTCTAACTGTTGGGAACTCTTGAACAGTGAACGGCCATGTTCTGTGGTGAAGCCTTGATTTGTAATGCATAGCCTAGGCATAAGGTCAGACAACCTGCTTTTTTTTTTCTTTCTTTTTTTTAGATTGTATAGCCCGTTTCGTTTACTAGCGCCATTGCGAGCAGCAGAGCAGCCTGCCTCAGCTTGTCAAAAATGCCTTTTTACTGTGGTGGTGATAATAAATGTTTAAACTAACATTGTGATATGCTTGAAGTGTTTTATATCTATGAATTGTATTGTAGGCAAGTCAAGTGTTGATTTGAGAGGCTAAATGGATTAAACATGTGGTCAACTCCCTGTCGGCCACTTGGCCGCTTTAAAACAAAAAATGAATTGAACAAAAAAAAATGCTTCAAACATTTTAACTTAATAAAGAAACGAAAAGAAATACAACTACTTTGCCATTAAAATCAAACCTGAACTATTTTAATGGCTGCAACAGTATCATAGGCTGTGTAATGGGGAGGGGAAAAAAACACAGACTCCAGCCGGGCCGAGAATACTAATAAGCTGTTGGACAAGCGCCGGGCTAGGGCCTAGATTTGAGACCCGTGCAGGGATTTACGTTGAGCTGTGCCACTCACATTTTCATTGTAGTTTTTTACTACTATGAAAAACAAATGTGTAAAATACAAAAGTTTGGGTTCAGTAAAAAAATGCAATGCAATTGCTTAATAAAATCAATCTGCATCACCCTCACAAGCACTACACTGGTATCTGAAGCACCACAGCTCTAACTGTTGCATTGGTTTTACCTGCAACCAGTGTCTGTTCACCTGCCCACTATGTATTAACTCAACTGAATCACGCCTGACCTGTCCATGCTGTTAAAGTCCATTCTATACTGGCCAACACACAGCGGCACGCTCCCTAAATAACACAGAAACCAAAGATCAGGCTAAAGGTGCACAGTTTACACAGCGTTCACCCTGGTCCCTTCTCTGAGGAAGACCTGGTCTCACTTAATCTCCACTATGTGTGTGTGTTTGTGATGAGATGATGAGAACATGTGCCGTGTGGCAGCAGATCAGTTAGTGTGTGTCAGGCTGTATTAGTCCCACTCTAAACAAGATATGACACTGTTCCATTATCCCGGGTTCAAACTAAAACAAGCCCGGCTCAAAGACCCACAAGTCGAGACCAAGGAGAAAAACGAGTGGTAAGCAGAACCACAGCTGCACTCCTACCCCTTTTCTCAGTCTTGTGTGTGTTTTTTTTATTTTTTATTTTCCACTTCTGTTTCTTTCAGGGTCGAAGCTTGGGTTTTAAACAGCAGGCTCCTCGTGGCAGTTTATTTGAGGGCATGTTTAAAGCTGGCCCAGGCTCTTTTGCCGATAGTAACATCAACTATCTCGAATCTGTTTACCTGTGAAGAAAAATGTGAAGAAGTGCATTCACTCTTGTCCACCAGGAGTTAAGAAAGTTTGCTACACTGGAGTTTCTAAACCACGGATCTCATATGTTTTTGGATTGTGGTTCACATCGTTGCCTTTTTTCTATTGGCCAAACCCATGATTCACCATTTGCTTATTGAAATAAGAGAAATTTAGCATTTCAGAGCTGAAAAAGAGAGAGCCAGAGAGAGAG
The DNA here is from genome assembly GCF_964197995.2 of Scardinius erythrophthalmus. Lineage (NCBI taxonomy): Eukaryota > Metazoa > Chordata > Actinopteri > Cypriniformes > Leuciscidae > Scardinius > Scardinius erythrophthalmus. The sequence continues at coordinate 9,517,750 of NC_138232.1, forward strand.
AGAAGTTCTCTCTTTAAGTACACTCTGCAATGTTTACACAAGTGTTTTTATCGTGGCAACATCTTGTTTACTTTTCTTGCCTGCACTAAACTGCTTGGAACATGCTGAGAAAACATTTGGAGATGCTCTACAAAGCTGCCTTTGTAAAAAGCGAGGCTGGGTGAGAGTTCAGCTGGCACGCTGAAGGTGTTAACCGTCCATGTGCTAAACATTCCCACATGTACATCCTCCACCCGACAGGCCTGAAGAACCATAAAAAGAAATCAGGGAGTAAATTAGCTGGATGATAAGAGTTTTCTGGGTAGCTAGAGATGGGGGCCCGGGGCGACGTAGCGAGGAACGGTGAGAGATGCGCCCTAACGTCACGTGGATCTCCGCCAGCCGAGCCAGCAACAACAAACGATAACGTGCGGCAGTGTTGTTTTAAACCATATGGATATTTATTATGTCTTTAAAGGAAAATATCTCGTGCTGGATGATAATTCGAATAAATAAAAAAAGGAAACCAGTCACAATGTGTGTGTTTCCAGCAGAACAGGAAGGGTGGGGCAACGGTTTATATAACAGATTGGACGCTTTTACAAAGGTCCAGGGCATCTGTAACCAGTGATATTTGAAAGGTCGAACTCTGTATTGTGAGTTTTCGTGTCGTCTTATATTTATCTTCTTTAAAATTCACATTGCTTAATGATTGGAATACAGTTTTTAGAGTATTAGTCTTAGAACTGGTTTCTGCTTATCGCCTATCGCAAACACACACATTGTATTTCCCATCCTGGAAAGTGTGTTTACTCATCAAAGACAAGCAGTATGAGTAAACAAAATCAGTAGATAAGCATAATTCTTTTACATAATGCAATAAGTTAAGGAAAAACAGGCGGATGTTTAGCTATTGAAACAGCTGCGTGTGTTTGGGAATAGACAATAGTTCGTCCCGCCAACATTATACTAGAAAAGACCTTTCAGGGCGTCACCCTCCTAGAGCATCATTAAAACCTGGGCAGCTAGCTTCAGTGATATGTAAAATGCTGACTGTTTAAGTAATGTCTATTTAACTTGTTTTATTGTGGCCATTTACATTAGGGGCTGTCATCCTGCCAGAAAGCTTTTAAACAGCCTTCCTTTGAAGTCCAGAAAGTGACACATGCCAGCGCTCATAGTCTTTCCGATGTCAATTCTGCCGTTCTCAGGAGCTCCTCTTGTCCAGACACTCTTCCGAGAGGCTGCATTAAGGGCCATTTGAATATTTCATTTCCTATTAATTATGCACTGTGACTCTACATGTCATTAGACGGAACAGAGGAGAGGACGGGGGAAAAAAGAGAAACGTCCACTGTAACAAAGGATGAAAAGAGGTAGCGGGGGCTCGCCGGGTGATGCGAACTACGAATTCCAAAGCATGTCACGTCCAGCCATGTTCATTGAAAATGCGAGACGCCCTGCACCTATTTTATCTCTCCGCAAATGAAAACTGGGTGGTTGTTTTGAAATGTTTACATGATCCCTCTTCAACCTTCCCTGACTTCAAAAGCGGCTTGTTTTCAGTTGATTAATGTTGGAAGCCAGAACAGACATAGTATAGTTTTAAACAAGGTGTGGATTCATTACATTAAAACACTCGCCGCCTCTAATCCTTGTGTTATTTCTACGAAAAGATCTATTCAGAATATCTTTAAAGGTGCATTCGTGCGGTGTCAACGTTCAAAAAGACACGTGGTATTTATATGCTCATTCTGAAGGAAAACAGAGTCCGTTTGACGCTCGTTTAGATCATTTCCCTTTCAAGGTTGAGTGCTCCACTTCCCAAGTCAAAACCGCTCTCTGTCACGAGTGTTGTCGAGTGTGTTTTCCCCACATGTATCTTCAGCCGCGCACGTATGTTGTATTTATTCTTAATAATGGCGCCGCTGCCATCATGTCACGCCACCTCGCCAAATTTATTACACCATCAACATCAGTTCTGGCTCCCCTTGTCTCGGCCCCTGCTCAGGTCCGGGCACGACATTTTGATTTGCTGCAGAAGACTCTAAACGCACATTTGGCAAGAAGAGCACGTGGAAAACGCTACTGTTCCGTTCCACCAGCCTCTGCCTGGTGACAGTGACCTACATGGTCAGCGAAGATGCGATATAATTTATGATATATATAATATATTGGATCCATTAGCGGGCATAATGAAGTAGTGAAATGAAAGGGTATTTGTGAAATCGGTTCAAACATCCTGCACGGATTATGATTAAATGATTAATGAAATGCCCCTGCATAAGCATTTTCAAACCATAATTCATGCGAGGGCTGATAAAGATCCTCCAATCATATTTCCTTCAGTCGTGAGTCTTATCTCCACCATTTTATATAAATCACCATAAAAAAACTAAGAAGAGGTAAAAAAAAGGAAAGCTTGGCCCGCTTTGCCAAGGCCAGCTACTTATTTAGATTAGTTATAAACGTGCGAGGGAGGAAAAAAAGGTATTGGCGGTATAAAATAATCATGCATAATTATATTCATAATTCAAGTTTATGACAGATTCCATCTCTTTTCTCCTTGTTGTCCTTTGCCTTTTTCCTCCTGGCTTCATTTGAGTTCTTTTAATCTAGATGACATAATTAACTGCGGAAGGCACCAAAAATAAGAAGAATCCATTTAATTTTAAAAGCTGGGAGGGTTGTGGAGTGCACGTCGGACAATTTATAATATCGTTTTATTCACCTGAGTTTTGGCAAGGCACTTTTCCCATCCGCTCAACTCCGTTTCTGTAGGTTTGCATGAAAAACGGCGACTTCGTGAATTATGCATGAGGCATGTAAAGAGCGCTTCTATTTCTGGTAATGCAGAGATCTTGTTAGAACACTCTTCATTTGTGTTTGGGGAATTTGATATTTGTGGATGTGTGGACATTGGCTTTATTTACTTTTTATCATTTTAGTATGTGCGCATCTCAGGCCATTTTCACTTTTCCAATATGGAGAAATAAATGACTGCCCTGCAGAATGTGCAGATAATGTAATTCAATATTTTACCATGAAAGTTTTATCAAATGTTTAATAGATGGCTGTAAAATATGGTACTAAAATGAAGGCTTCTCTCTCTCTCTCTCTCTCTCTCTCTCTCTCTCTCTCTCTCTCTCTCTCTCTCTCTCTCTCTCTCTCTCTCTCTCTCTCTCTCTCTCTCTCTCTCTCTCTCTCTCTCTCTCTCTCTCTCTCTCTCTCTCTCTCTCTCTCTCTCTCTCTCTCTCTCTCTCTCTCTTCTAGACATCTGAATAATGAACATGCCTTGGATGACAGGAGCACAGCGCAGTGCCGGGTACAGATGCAAGTAGTTCAACAGCTGGAATTGCAGGTATCATCGCATTTCTCTTCATTCATCTCTTTTTCTGGCTTCATCAAAACTTTGATTCTTGCCTCCCCCTCTCTCTCTCTCTCTCTCTCTCTCTCTCTCTCTCTCTCTCTCTCTCTCTCTCTCTCTCTCTCTCTCTCTCTCTCTCTCTCTCTCTCTCTCTCTCGCTTTCTCTCAAGTAGCAGCTCAGAGATAGAAGAGGGAGGGATAAAAATGAAATTATTTTGTACATTTGTGAGTAACCAGTCATTAAAAATGTGTTATGTTCGCATGACAGCTAGGCAAAGATATATGGAGTGCCCTAGGGCTAACTCCACAAGATAATTACATTTCCAATTTTACTGGGTTTTAAAGTCGTTTATGACTTTTAACTATTTGGCACCACAATAAAACACTTTGTGAAAAAACCCAGGCGCACCAACAATGGTGGGTGCGCTACCAGTCATTTCAATGGATTCATTGACTCATTTCGTTTATCGTATTGCATTGCTTGTTAATACACATTAATCGTGACAAATACTCACCGAATGGCATCATAGAGCTGAGGATATACGGTTAGTGTAGAGTTTCGGTTTTAAGAGGAGAAGCGAGATATATTCTCTCTTGGATTCAGTCAGATCTCACTAGAAAGTGCCAGAGCTATTGTACAGCAATTAACACATTGAACTGGTGTGTTCATGCGGGCAATTTGAGGTCAAATCCAGCTCTATATGTTTATCAATATTTTAATTTCTTAATGTATACAGCTTTTTTAATTATAGGACCTTTATGCATGCTGGGAAAATTCACCCCAGGCATCAAAGTGCAGTGATCATTCTCTATCTACTGTACATGCTCATCCGTCCATATATTAGCCATTTATACTCTATCCAAATGCTCGAAATATAATTAGGCTTTTATACGAGTGATTGTCATGATGCCGATAAAGTCTTTAAACTTTTCTTCTATTCTACACCAAAGCAGAGAGAGAGAGATTTAAAGAACCACACATACAGTGTAGATTCAGAAGTAGTACGGTATCAGCTAAAAGGAGCAGAACTACATAGGCTGCATTCCTCAAAAGCAAGCCTAAGTAGACCATAGAGACCAAGTCCATTGGTGCCAATGGTTTCTATGACCTACTCAGACTAACAATGTTTTTGGTCCAGATCAGAGTGTGTGGAGGTCCTCTAATGTTGATTGTGGATTCACTTTGGCTGAAGTAATCATGACTGAAGGCTAGTGTGTGTGTGTTCATTCTCATTTGCTAATAAACCCTTAGGGTTGTGTATCTGGATCAAGTGTAAAGGTCACATGCACATTCTGAGAACATGTATGTCATGAATAAACATACATATGTCAGTTGTCCTTCCACAAGGTGTTATTTTTTCTACTGATAGCTGCGAGAATATTACACTAAAATGCATGTAAAAAATCTAACCTTTTCTAATTTTTATTATAATTTTTTTCTTCTTTTTTTTCTTCTTTTTTCAAAGTTATCAAAAGACAAAGAGCGTCTCCAAGCCATGATGACTCATCTTCATGTGAAGTCTACAGAGCCCAAACCCACCCCACAGCCAGTGAGTACTCATATCTTTGCATACTATCCATCCTAAATAGCATGTTAGATAGGAATTAGAGCACACAAAATGATATTGTTGAATGTGCATAGATTATATACTTTATTTTTTAGTGCATCTCTGTTTGCTTTTACGGTTCTTTGTCATTCACTTTTGACTTTTCTTGTTAAAGAAAATTTAGCATGGATTGAAAAAAAAAATATATTTTTTTTTTTATTAATAAACTAAACTTTAGTGAAAATGCTGATGTTATTTTTTAGTCCTAATACTTGCATACTTTACGTACTGAAACAAATGAAAGTACATACTTTTAAGGCAAAGTATGAGTTTTTAAATTGGGATGCACCATGTTGTTACTTTCTTTTCCCACATTATTTTTTATTTTTTTGGCTGGCCATCTCTCCCCATGGGCAGCTTGTAGCAGAGAGGAGGACCCTTACAAATAATTCACTTTATTATGAGCTGCTATTATTGTTTTTGTGTACTGTATGCTTGATGGTCAGAAGCCATTATTTAATAATGAGCTTCCATTTGGTGACGTTTTACTCAACAGCATTGTTGTGCTAAAAGCCTTGACATTTATTTCAAATTAGCTTGGCTTATTTTGGAATGTGTCTTTAGTTTTAGAGTCACGATTTTACTCATGAACAAATTAGATGTTTTTTTGCGGTCTGATATACTGCTCATTAATCTTGCCCCAATAACATTCATATTTATCAACAGCTCATTTTAAGAGATATTTTGCCTCAGGCTACAGTTGTTTATGTGTTTGTGCGTGCACATGTGCATGCACGAGTTTACGAACGAACGTGTCACTAAGCGTTCTCGTCAGTGATCTGACCTTTTCACTGTCCATAATTAAACAGCAGATTTTTTTGTTGTTGTTTGTTTAGCTTTTTTTTAGCAGCTTGTCTTCTGTTTTCCATGGCAGCTTGGCAAGTCAAAGCCAATATAATTAGATCACCAATTACCATTTAATTATTTTCAATCTTAAGTCTCATTTTGCTGGTGTATTGGAGAGCACCCAAATGGTAAAGGAAAACAAAAGGAGGGCCATTACTCGCCTGTCTGGCCTATTGTAGAGGCTACTCACTGTGGATGAGGAATATAGGTAACAAACTAGCTGATGTGCACAGAGGTTGAATGAGTCCATACTATTCAAAACCCCTGGCCCAAACTGAGTCCCTTTTATTAGTCCCCCTATTTGTGCATGTCATTTTATCCTTGCAGGGAAAGCCTGATAGGTCGTATATGCTCAGGCTTAGGCTGTATCTTTTAGTGTGTGTGCTTAATGGAATCTAAAGTTACATTTTTTCATTTCAAATTTTTACGTTTATTCATTTAAAAATAGCTTTCGCATTACTTTCCAAATTTTCTTTAACAAAAAAAATTAAGTGAATGACAAACAACCAGTGTTATTTTAGTATCAATAATATACTATTATCATTTTTGTTAATATTTTAGTTTATTTTAGTTTATTCGTTTTATTTTAGTTTAATTTTAGTCGTTTTATTTAAACATTTCTCAAGGTTTTTTTTATACTTTTTTTAATTTTATTTTTTAGGTATTAAAAATGGTTTTATGGTTTTAGTTAATGATGATAACCCTGCAAACAACTCCCTTGCCTTCCTAAATTATAAAAATATGATCTGTATTTTTTCATTATAACATATAATCCCTGACTAAGGCAGTGCAGTGATACAGTAGCAAGGAATCATAACTGGTGAATTTTAGCATGACTGGATCCCGTTATTGACCAATCAGCATCAAAGACCAGAACTGTTGGTTTTCTAATGTGATTTTAGCACAGAGAGAAACCAGTTAACAACAAAAAAAGGTTAGATAAGCATGAAGACAATGACATGTCAATGACATGTGAAGTTTCTGTCATCCCTCAAATTTCTTTATTATGTACCTGTCTATCAAACGGAGCATCTGTATGGTAATGACCGTTAATAGGGTGTGTGATAATTGCGTGGCCTGCGACGTATCTGCGTGGCGGGGGGTTAGATGTTAAACACTGTCTGTTGGTTTTCACTCGCCTCGCCGCCGTCTGCACTGTCAGCGCCGCCATTATAGAGCAAAATTAGACATCTGATACCTCCAAAGCAATTGACAGCCTTGACATTTCATTAATTTGTTCACCCAATCTGTAGGCGATTGTGGCACACGACGAAAAACCCACCTCCGCATGCCCTCTCGTTGTTTTTTTTTCTTTGCTCCTCTCTGCTTGTCCATGCATTCATCGCTTTTCCACCCTCCCAGTGAAATCATGTTTAATTTGGTAACAAGGCCTCCTTTGGCAAATTAGCAATTAGAACAATTTGGTGGGGAAATATGTATGTGTGTCATTAGCTTTTTTCCCATCGCCTACAAATTAATAGCAGGAGCATCGGGTCAGGATTGCGTTTTCCACTCCAGTAGAAGAGGAAATCTGACACTGACGACTCAACGCAGCTGTTGGTAGCAGGACTGCACCTTTACGAACCCACTGGTTAATTAGTTTACCTTATAGCCATTATTACTAGACCCCCACATCGTGCCACTTGATCAGGGAGGAAGAAAGTATTTTTCTGGAAACTATTTCTCCAGAAGAACCATCTTATGCCAAACCGTCGGGCTGATGAGGGTCATTCAGATGTGACGTTTAATTGTAGTATCACCCCTGTAAGTAGCCACTAATTAGGGTCCTTACAATACAATTTGAGCCTGTAATTAGTGTAGATTGACCTCTCTCTGTCTGCGGCTTATTAGGAGCCTCTTAGGGCTCGGTGAGAAACTCATTCCATCAGCCAGCAAGACTGCTACAGTCGCCAGAGAGCAAAGAGAGTGAGCTAGGCATTCTGGGAGCACGCCAGCAGACCAAACAAAGAGGCGACCAGGGGGGCTGTACGCTATTTGCTCGCAGAATGATGGACGCAGAAAGCGAAAGCATGGTGTTTACAAATATTTACAAACCAACATGCTCCTCTGTGGCGCAGAGATTGATTGGATGGTGTGTTAACAATTAGCATCCGCAGGCATCAGTGGTGACTAACAATGCTCTGTGCTTCTTTTCAGCTGAACCTGGTGTCCAACGTAACTTTGTCCAAGACGGCTCCCGAGGCCTCGCCGCCCCTCAGCTTACCCCAGACACCCACCACCCCGACTGCCCCCCTCACGCCACTCTCACAAACCCACTCTGTTATCACCCCCACCAGCCTGCACAGTGTGGGTCCCATGCGCAGACGCTACTCGGACAAGTACAACATGCCCATATCTCCAGGTACGGGCAGACTCTGAAGCTTCCTTGTGACATACAATACATTGAATCAGTGGGTGAATCTTACGATAATATGCCAAATCACATTTCCCCCCAAAACCAACATAATAATTAAATAATTATATGAAAATGTTTTTTTGCTTTCTAACATTATTTTATGGCAATTAAACTGCACAAATTAAACACAAAATGTTATCTTGATTTATTTTATGTATTTATTTTATTTTTGTAATTATTTTCAGTGTTGATTCTCATTAGATTTAGTATTATTCTATTTTACTACTGTCATTCTTTTATTTTTAATACTACTATGATGTATAAATACTATGGAATTTTAAATAGGACATGATTACTGATTACATGATTATTTATTGATTTATTTACTTTTTTTTTTTTATCACAGTAATGAAAATGAGATGTTTATGGAAACATAGCTTTCCGGTCTTTTTAGTTACAATTTACCCTATACACTGTCACAAATTACAGTTTAATGTAATGTAAATTGTGACCAGGTTTTCTTTAGTTCAATTCTTCATATTTTTTTGTCTGGTCTTTGTGAACAGATATTGTCCAGAACAAAGAGTTCTACATGAATGCTGAAGTACGACCTCCTTTCACATACGCTTCGTTAATACGACAGGTAAGACCACAGCAACTTTCACATGATGCATTTAACCCATCTATTGCATTGTACTTGAGCATCTACACTTTAGATTTTACATGCATCTAACATGCTCCACTGCAAACTTCTTTAAAGACAAACCCCTAAACCCCCACCTACGCAGCCATTAAATTTCAGATGCAATTTAATAGCAGAGCTCAAGATTAGCCATCTGCAAATGAGCGTGAGAGCACTTGCTGTTCATAGAGGGGCAAAAAGCCCATATATAACAATTGCTTTTGATTAAGTATTACAGCCAATGTGATTATTATGGAATTCATTTCACACAACAGTAGGAACGGGGCGTCTTTGAGATGCCCAGTCAATTATCAGGCCTGAACCGGTAATCTGTGATCACACGGGCATTAATCTGGGCCCGGGATAATTGCCGCTTTATAATCTGGCTCTATAAAATAGTTTTTTTTTTTTCTTTTTTCTTCTTCTTGTTCTGGTCGTTTAGCGGAAAAGGATGTGCTCAAATTGCCACATTTGCATAAGGAAGCGTTCAGTAAACAAAGTAGCTCCCATTTGAGAACGGAAAAGCGTGGAGCTGTTTTACATGCACCCTCAGATCAACTTTAACTTGACATACCATGTGCATCTCACTTTGTTTTTGCTCCAGGTTTGAACGGAAATGAAACAGCTTTTTGCTTATCAGCATTTGTGTGTGTGTGTGTGTATGTGTGTGTGTGTTTTTCCAGGCAATACTAGAGTCGCCGGAAAGACAGCTAACACTAAACGAGATCTACAACTGGTTCACGCGAATGTTTGCATATTTCAGACGAAATGCAGCGACGTGGAAGGTGATCTCACCGTTTTTGTTCTCTATTTCCTGCTGTTACTAATATGCAATTAATTTTGGAATTTTCCCATTAAATATATATAAATATTTTTTTTAATTAAGTAGAAACAAAATAACTTGGTTGTTGAAGAATGTGGAACTGTTAAGCCCTTGGCAGTAGAAAACCACACCCAGAATTCAGCACACACCACTCTTATTGGACCACACAATTCTTCGCTTATTACAAGCATATATGAGATATATAGGGAGATACAGTAGAAGTCTGAGACTACATTACAGTTCTGGAATTTAAAATCCAAAATTTGTGAAATTTACCATATGAACTCTTTTGTTTAGATGGTCAACTTATCATAACTTTTCATAATAATGTTATGCTGCTTATATAATTTGTAATAAAAAAAATGATGAAATTAGATCAAATTAATATTTTCACTAGTGTTCTCAGACTTTTAGACACCACTGTATATTTTAGTTATTTAAACACTGTCATACTGGCAAACACATTCCTGTTTCCAGGAATTAAGATATCACAGCATAATGACCATTAAAAAATATCTGAATTATTCCAAACACCACCAGCCCTCAGAAATACAAACAGGAATCATGTAAAATTGCTGTACTTTATATCATTTTGCCCAGTGAGATTTAGTTAACAAGTTCAAATTACCCAGAGAAAGTATGCATTTTCCCCCAAATATGATTTATTTCACTTAATGGTCCTTAGAAGTTTCTGGAAGAGACCTCCTCTTCATTTGGATTTATTTTGAAAGTGTTTTTTGGTTTTCTCTGGAAGAATTTCTTGAGTTTTAAGGGGAAATCTGGTCATTTGAGTAGGATGTTTTCCCCTGGCTGAGTTTGTTGAGCATTGGCATCTAACTCAAGCGTTTTCAGTTTCCGTTTTTGAAGTGAGGCAGAAAATGATGAACTATCTGTGACTTTTACCAGAGTTGAATGATCAAGCACCAGAGTGACAACACCCACACAGACCTCCATCAATCAAGGAGGGCTTTATTTGCTAAATATCACCCTTATGTTGTACAAATGGCCTGATGAAAGGGTCATTTATAAGGACGCAACAAGCAGAGCATGTTAGAATTACTTCTCTTCCCCTCATTGTTCAGCTACAGTGCTAAAGTCATAACTGCCAAAGAGTCGTGTTTATCAGACTATTTGTGCAGTCTGGAATTTTGTTGGTAGTCCAAGGTGCTGCTACAACTGGCTCTTGATCAGTGCATTTCTTTGTTTAGGGAGTGTTTTGGAAATAGCAAACTATTCTGCAAAAACATTTTAATATTATGCTCACCAAGGCTGCATTTATTTGATCACAAATACAGTAAGAAATATTATTACAATTTAAAATAACTGTTTTCTGATCAAATATAATTTATTACTGTAATGGCAAAGCTGAATTTTCAGCATCATTCTTCCAGTCTTCAGTGTCACATGACCCTTCAGAAATCATTCTAATATGCTGATTTGGTGCTCAAGAAACTTTCTTGTTACTATCAATGTTGAAGACGGTTATATTTTTGTGGAAACCATGATACTTTTTTGTCCAAAATTCTTTAAAGATTAGAAAGTTCAAAAGAACAGAATTTAGTTGAAATGTATTTTTTGCTGGTACTTTTATAATTTAATGCATCCTTATAAATAAAAGATTTAGTGTATATAACATCAAAACAGCTAGTAAAAAACTGTGGGAAATGACATGGTATTTGATATATTGTCTGGAAAATGTTTTAATATGTTCTGCAAGTTTGCTTTTCAGGTATATATATCTTATTTTAAGGATGTTTTTTTTAGATTCTTAAAATTCTGTCATCATTTACTCGCTTCAAAATGTTAGCATTTTTTTCTTCTGTGGAACAAAAAAAAGATGTTATGAATAATGTCCCTGCTGCTCTTTCAAGCTCCAAAAAAACACCATAAATGTCATATATGGCTGTGTGTGACAAACAGACCCATATGTAAGTCATTGTTCTCGTAAAAGTCCTGCTGTAGCTAACAAATATCAGTTCAAACAAGAGAATCAGTGACGTTTGGTTTCATTGACATTCTGCAAAACATCTCTTATTTTGTTCCACCGATGGTGAGTAAATGATGACAGAATTTAAAATTCCTTATTGGAAATGTATTACAATGTAAAAAAACAAGAGAATGTGGGTTTTATTTAAAAAAAAAAAAAAAAAAGCTGTTGTACAAAATATTAAAATGCCTTTTGCACTCATAGCTCTTTTCTTTCTCTCACACCAACTGCAGAATGCAGTGCGGCATAACCTTAGTCTTCACAAGTGTTTTGTGCGAGTAGAAAACGTTAAAGGGGCGGTATGGACCGTCGACGAGCTAGAGTTCCAAAAGAGAAGGCCGCAAAAGATCAGCGGGTAGGTGTTCCAGTGCCATCCCATACAGCATGGCTGAGCAAACCCGTGTCTCGTGGTGTTGATGGATGGGCTCCATGTCATTGTCTCTGTGCTGTGCCGCCCATTTACCCCCTACTAGCTTTAGCGTGCGTCTCTGTGCCTGTATGCGAGTCATGTGCTGGCTGTATGAACCGTAACCCCTGGTCGCTTGTGCTTATCCATTCATTCACTTCATATCCTCTTCTTTATCACTGTCTGTCTGTCTTACTACATCCGCATCTGGCTGCTTGCTGCCCCTCTCCCCCATCCCAGGGTGCTGTGCGCACCAATCTCTCCCTGCATAAATGCTTTGTAAGAGTTGAGGATGACTTTGGGTCCTTTTGGACCGTAGACGATGAAGAGTTTAAACGCGGCCGCCACATACAACGAGGTCGCCCGAGGAAGCATGCGGCGGACGAAAGCTGTGATGATCTGCCTGTACAGTAAGCTCTGCTTTCTGCCCCACCCCCTCCCTGCATGCCCCGCCTCCATGTGCTCGCTCATCCTGTATGTATCTTGTGCTTTTGTCATATCTGTTTTTCATAATAGATGAAATTGCTTATTTGAGTGCCAACTGATTTATATTAATATGTGATTTTAAAATAAGACCACTTGTAAATATAAAAGCTCTGTTCCAAAACGTGGCGAGCTTCCTTGTAATCTATTGTCTACATAGGCAATTACCTTCTAAGTATATACTGTAGAAAGAAGTAAACATCCCATTCTTTTTCTCTATCCACCATTTCCCTACACCTTATGATGCTTTGGGATTCATTTCTGTTATAAACCATCAGCAAAAGTTTCAATCTTTGAATGAAATAATAAGCATTTTCAAAAACTAGGCACCATTATTCTGTTCACATTAAAAGGAAATTTAAAAGTGTAAAAGCATTAACAAATAACTACAAAAGACCAGGATTAACCCCGAAAGCTTGATTATTTTCTCAGCAATATTTCGGCCGAGTTAAATATCACTGTAGTAATATATGTCTGTATTATGTAACATATGTTGTCTTAATCAAAAATGTGATAATATTTCAAGGAGATCTGTCATTTTAACAGACAATAAATCTTGTATTTACCTGCTTTAGAAACATTCCAGCAAACACTAGGATTAGAAGTGAAAAGGGGAGACTATTACATTTTAAAGCATCCGTGTGAAAACAAACCTGGAATGAGACGCGAGGATTTGGTGAGAAAACGAGAACTTCTTAGAGCATTCCTGTGAATTATTCATGGGATATATCGTAATATAAATCGGAAGAGCGGACCACAAATGCGCAGTATATGGTGTCTTTTTCATACTGTTACAGCGGAATGAAAAGGAGAAAAATATTCTTGCCATAGATATTCTTGTTATACCATGTCACATTAAAATACTAAGCATTGTGTTATTCCCCTGACTTCTGAAAATAGAACATGAAGGAAATTTTACAGCTCATTCAGTCAAAATTGACAGATAATGATTATTTCTAGCGCAAGCTTTTCGAGTGGAACTTCCCCAAACTGGAAGTGCCTCCCATAATCTAAAAGGCAGTAGGGTCGTTAGGAAAAAGGTGGATAGTGGAATTTATTTTTAACAAAATACTTCCTCAACCAAGGCTGCTGAAAAAGTTTTGCACTCTGTAAGATCTGATGCTAGCATGTTACTAAGATAACTACACAAGTATAAGAATACACAGAAATATTGGGTAAAATTTAAAACAATCTAATTTAAATGATATTTTTTTGATATCGACTGAAATAAAAAAAATTCTCTTAACTTGTCACAGTGCATTCTGGGATTCCCTATTCCACAACTGACAGATGCATTGCTTTAGATATTGGCCAAAACAAACTAGCATTATTACAAGGCTGCATTATTATTTTGAAATAGCCTTCGCATTGGAGGTGAAGTAGGCAGCTAGTTTTGGGACAGAGCCTCCAGTGTTAAAGAGCTTTTGATAGTTTAGTGCCATCTATTGATTTTGCTATTGAGTTTCATTGGAAATCAGATTGTACTCTAAATACTGACTTCAGTGTAAAATCAATCTGCTCAGTAGAGCGGAGACAGTATGACTTTTCACTACTGAGCTGAATGTGTGTTTATATTTTTGTCTCTACAGAAGTCCAGCTCTGGTAAAGAACATCCATACCACTTTGGGATATGGTCCCGCCCTTTCTGCAGCCTTCCAGGTAAAATCACAAGCTTGCAGCATCCAATCCTGATCCATCTTATTTATATGTTTCAATGTTTAGTTGATGCCTTCATCCAGTCATTGACTGTACAATATAGTACTGTATGTACTCATTTTGTGTACAGTTCAGTTGATGAAGCAATAAAGCTTGCCTGAAAATATTGCTCTTTTAGCTGGTTTATAAGGTGACAGTCTTGCATGACGAAACTACAGTTTTCTATTATTCCCTTGAGGGCACTACGAGAATGATAAAACACAAATATATCAAATAATTATCGAGTACACACCTAATGTGTATCATTTGCATTTCATAATCATGCCATCATCACTTTAAAAACTTCGAAATAGTTTCTATAATAGTCTTCTAAAAATGGCTCTTTTTTTTTTGGATGAGCACAAGTATCTGAAGGCCATCGAATGGTCCCGATGTTTTGAAGGAATTGGTCTCACCGAGTTCATCTCCTCCATTTCGTTTAGGCTTCAATGGCAGAGAACAACATACCTCTATACACTACCGCTTCCATCGGAAGTCCCACTCTTAACTCGCTTGCCAGCGCCATCCGAGAGGAAATGAATGGGGCCATGGACCACGGGAACAGCAACGGTAGTGACAGCAGCCCTGGACGCTCGCCCCTGCCAGCTATGTGAGTGGCTCACATCCCACCTTCAGAATGTGTGTGTGACTGAGATAAGAGCGCGAGGTACAGGGAGATGTCCAGGAATCATTAGGCTCACCCGCATGCAGGCCGACGCTCATACAGCTTAGGTGGTGGACGTTTTTCACCAGGTCGCTAGGAGTTGAAAATAGTCTCCGAACGCACAGTAGGGTTCGATGTACATTACAGTAGATGTTTAGCCAGCCGTGAAATTATATAGAAAACTGCAGTTGACAGAGGAAGCACGAATTGTGAATGCAGTCTTAGAAAGGAAACCCCACCTTTGGCAGGTTTCGAGGCTGGGGGAGCTCGTAAAGAAAATAGTCTCTCCATGTTATTTCGAGGAGAAGTTTATAAACTGGCTTTTATTACGGGTCAATAGTGTGCGGCGTTCTACGTTTAGTTCCTCCCTAATTATTGCCTCCATTTTGTTTAAATATTTACAAAAGTGGTGAATAGAAGATGACAGAACTGGCCTCCTTTTTCCACCCAGACAGGACTCGCAGCACGTCCGAAAACTCTCCGAGCTGTCGAGAGTAAAACAACGAAGGGAGGGGTGGGGGGTCGTAATTAGCCTCGACGAAACTGCTCCAAGATTTCCATGTAGCTGAGCTGCGGTCGGGGTTGGAAACCACAGCTCCCCATACACTTGTTGTATGGGAGGGGCCGGCGTTTTGTTTGAAGCTTAAAATAATACGGTGCAGACAACATGGTTTCCAGATGTTGGAGGACAGAGCACTGATTTGTTGCTCGGCCAGATTTATTGCCGTTTCTGTGAAACATCAGCAAATCGTTTTTTTTTTTGTTTTTTGTTTTTAAATGGCGCGGTAATGAACTCGTGAAGATGTGGATGAGAGAAACGCTAATGACAGGTAACATAGCTGCAGGCCTGCCCCATCCGCAGGATACAGAGAGACAGGATGAGGCTGTCTGCCTCTCACCTCTCCAGGCATTTGCCAACTTAACACACTCAAAAGCAAAGATGTTGCCCAAACACGAGCTGTACAAAGTGTGAGAGAATGTACGAGCATACATAAAACATTCACATAAAAACCACTGAGGTTTATTAAGTTAACCAGATTTATGGATCATGTTATCAAGGGCATCGCGTTTCAATTTCGGTGAAAAACTTCTTTTCTCAGTAATGGAAATGGGTTGGATGTCTCTGATAGATTAGGCAAGGAATCTGTTCAAGCATTAATTACTTTTCAATGCAAACAATTATTTATAACTGTAATTAAAATCTCAAATAGTATTTCCCAAACATTAGTTTTATAAAGTGTGTAAATGTATGGCCCTGCATAAAGTAGGAAAAGGAAAAAAAATTCTGAATATTCTGATTAACATTTATTTTTATGATTATATTTTCAAGAGCATCATGTCATGAAATAAAATATTAGTAGCATGTGCTTTAGGCAAGTACCATGGTAATTCCATTTCTATGACGTATTTTGGATAACCATGTAAATGCCATTGAACGTGAATATGGTTAACACCCACTACCATGGTATTATCATCTGACACCATCACTACTTTTTTGTAAAGTGTTACCCTTTGCAAAAACTTTTTTTTAAATGTTTTTACTTGGGATTTTCTCAAATCAAACGTTTAATTAAATGTCAACTATTAAAATGATTACATAGTATCGTCAGTTCAAGTATATAATTATATCCATATTAACATGCTATGAAGTAAACCAGGCCTGTAATTATGTTGTAAACACAAGTACATTATGATAATAGAACCTCTGTATGTTAGCATTATTTCTTTTGAATCACACGCTGCCCTATGATTCAAAGTCGTAAATAATAACATCTAACAAATGGGCTTCCATCTGCCTCACCTGTTTGTATTGTTGCAGATGTCTGCGATCAGACGCTTCAGTCCCAATTACAATGAAGGCTAAAGCGGAGTGCATCTCAGTTGCATATTAATAACAATTTCATGTTTGCCCTCCAGCTAGAGAGGCAATGGGATACATGGAGATGCTTTGATCTGAAACCGATAGAATGGGGAGAGTTTTCTTATTATTCACACACAAATATGATAACTCATTAGCATGGCTGCTTTCTTAACAATCGTGGCTGAGAAGCACACGAGAGAAATAAAGATTGTGGCTAATTACATTTGCCAAACATGTCTCAGCGAAAACCTATAGTTTGCCATGTGAGACTAATTAACTTAAAGGCTTTGCTACAGCTGCTTCTAATGTTTATTCTTTCATTGGTTTCAGTTTTGGTCCTCGGTACAGTCAGCGCTCGCTCATTGGCGCTCTATTCCTGCAGTGTTTCTGTAATGAGAAATTTGGCAGATCTCATCTCTGTGGACAATCCTTTGCCCAGACTGTGGGCCGGGGTTCATGTTTTGCCTTGTTTACAACTGACAGCGTTATTATTCTTGTAAGGGCTCTGTTTCTTATCACAGGCGTTTGTGTTGGGCCCCGTCGTCAGCGCCTCCCCCTTCCCCTCTCCCCGCCTCTGCTTTTCTTCCTCTTATTGACACTTTGGTTAGAAGTTGCATTAATTTTGCGCGTATTTAAAGTGTACGCCGCGCTGTCTGGTCACAGTGTTTTTTTTTTGTTTTTTTTTGCACGCTTGAAGTTGATTAATGACGGAACCTTGCGCAGGGTCGTCCTCTAGAGACCCGCCTCACAGGTTGTGCATGTTAACAAGAGAGAAGAGCGGCACTGATCCCACACCACCGGGAAGCTGACAGGACGTCCGCTCGCTCGTTCCTACGCCTGCCACCGTTCTCCGCGGTCCATTCTCTCGTCGCAAAGTCGTATGTTATTAATCTCCCTCATTTATCAATTCAAAGTGAAAACCCTGTTGTCGGGCCAGCTGTGGAAAATAAAGCCGGCTGGTATCCCGGTGTTGGAAGAGCTGTAAGGGAAGTGTTGCTGTGCCACCTCTGTTAGTCTTTCATTATAGAAACAGCTGGTCGTTACTTTATTCCTCTTTATCTTTTAATATTTAGACAGTGGGGCTGCACTGATTCAATCATATTGATTATAGGTTTTTTTTGTTTTGTTTTTTTTTTGGTCACGATATTGCCTAGAAACTGTAGATCCATATATCATTTATTTTTATTTTTTTACCAATTTGTATAGACGTCCTCACCAAAAACGATTCTTTGGTGTGTCGTCTTAAAAACTCAAAGAAAAGAAAAAGTCAAAGCCACCTCATAATATCTACAAACAAAAGAATATTCATTCATTAAGATTTTTTTTGTGCAAATAAATGAAGGTTCCTGTTCTGTTTTTTCCGAAGGCATCATATCAGCGTAAAAGAGGAGCCACTGGACCCTGAGGAGCACGAAGGCCCCCTTTCCCTCGTGACAACAGCCAATCACAGTCCAGACTTTGACCACAACAGAGATTACGAGGACGACCATGGGAACGAGGACATGCTGTAAGCCTGGTTTCTCCCAGGTCCTCTGCCGAAGAGGCCATACTAACTGCGGTCACCTGCGAGACCACTCCAGATATAGACTGGATTCACAATTCTCTTGTTGACAGCTATTAAAAATGTTCCGATTTACTCTTAGTGCCATTAAATACAAAACGAAATACGAGATAAGAAAATCTATTCCATTTGGAAGTATTTTTGATTTGTTTCTACTTTTCGTTTAAAAGACGAGATGCATACATTTCTACTCATCGTCTGATGAAGAGACATTTGGTACTGGGGCCTGCTTCTACTTCGTTTCGGCATAAGTGTCACTGAGACCAGAGCGGACATGAAAACACAGCTGAGAAAGACTCATTGCTCTCGGAGTCAAATAAACACTGATCACAAACTCTCTCTCTCACACACACACACACACACACACACACACGAATCATTAGCGCTTCAATGAGCGTGCCACTCACAGTGTGCGTGTACGTTTGTGACTTTAATTCATTGCCTCTGCCTTCAGATCTTCTTAAAGGACGGTTCAGCCAAAAATGAAAATTCTGTCATTTACTCACCCTCATGTCATTCCAAACCCATATGACTTACTTTCTTCCGTGAAACACAAAAAGAGCGCACTTGGTTGCTTTTTCACATAATGAAAGGGAATGCTCTCCCTGGGAGTTCATGGGAGAAGTAAGCAGGGTCTGAATTGTGATTCTTTTGAGTCAAATCTTTTCAATGAATTGGTTCACAAATCACTGATTCTCGTGTTCAATCAATGACTCACAGGAAGGGAAGAATGAAGTGAATAGCAGCTTAAATTTTGGTTTGCGTCTTATCCAAATCAATCTACAACTTGGAGTATAGTAAAATGAGTAAATATATGATGCTTTTGTGTCCTTTTTAAAAGCTTAAAAGCTCTACTCCCCATTAATTGCAATTGCATGAAGTGAGTACAGAGGTAGCAGAGAGTTTTTAGGGGTAAAATGTCATATAATGATGAAAAATTGACAGAATTTTCATTTTTTAAGTGCACTTTTCCTTTAAGTTTGCTGTCATCACAGCTGGAGCGTATCTGTATGGTGTTTTGAGGGTTTCTGGGCAAATAATTTAAATGTAGTGTCCTCTCATTACCCTGTGCTGTTAGCTATATATTCATTTTGTTGGGTTTGTTTGTTTTGGTAACTGATCAGACCTCATGAATAATGACGTGGAGTTATGGTGTGCTTAGCACTGGATGAATGTTAAGGCTTCTCATGCTCTCTTTTTTCCCTCTTCCTTTCCTTTCGAAATTGAAACAGAATGTCGCATTACCGTGTAGTATTTTTCTGTCATTTGTTCCAAGCGTTTCGAATCGCCACTTTGCAGTCACATTGCCCTTGCGTACCGACACACACACACACACACACGCTCGCTCTTTCTCTCTCTCTCTCATGCTCTTTCCCGCTCATGAAGTCCATCTGCAAATGCACTACTCATAATGAAGGCTCCCTCTCCACGCACCAATGAAGTTTAATTTTCACGTGGAATGAATGACAGAGAAATCAACGCAGGTTAACGTTTATCGTTCTGAAATTATACTTTCAAAAATCCCCTTTTGTGGTGATGCATGTTAGCGTCAACCAAATCGCTGATCGAAACCATCATCTGTATTGCAAAATGAAATGTCAAAAAATGTTGAAATAAGCAGCAGGGAGAGAACTGTTAGACAAAAACTAATTGTGATTCCTGTCCGCTTATATGAAACTTTTGGGGGGGGGGGGACCCACTTCTATCATTTCAAAGACTGTCTGGAGGACTTTAAACTGCATTGCCTCTAGTTTCGGTATCTGTTTCACCACATCAGTGACCGACTCAGCCTCTGTTATTAGACGTGATAATAATTACACATGGGATTAAATGTTAAAGGGATTATAAACCGAGGCTGACGGCACAGCCATGACCACTGAGCATTACGGCACTGGGGCGGCCCACTATGACCATTCGCATCTTGCCACGTCACCTTGGAAATGACTGTTTCCACGCAGGCCAGTTGAACCCGGGAAACGACTCTGAATCGGAAGCTGCCGCCGCCGGCTAGTTTAGGTTCAAATTTTGGGACCGCGCAAGGATGAGAACAGACTTTAGATTAGGCTTCTACAAATCGATTGCGTTCATTGTTTTGTTTTTTTAATGACTGCAACCAACCACTTTCTGTGTTCTTATTTATTACTTCCATTTTTGTTGTCATTTTGTTTTTACTTAAGTTGATGTTTATGTCTCTTATCTGTGACTACCAAAGATACAAGATACTACAAGTTGATATATTCTATGTTCCATGCAATAGCTGAACGAAAGGCCAAATATCCTTATAGTGTTCCCCGCACCGGCCGGACACAAAAATTGTGAAATGTCTGAAACTGTGTCGGGCTTATTATGGTGAGAGAGAAAAGAAAAAAAAAAGCCAAAGGGGTTGTTCGATGGGCAGCTGTATGTCTTTGCCTGTGACCAAAATAGGAGAGGAGAGGCAGAGATGGAGACCAACACACGACCAAATCAAAGCAATGTTGTCTTTGGGCCAATGAAAAGGAAAAAGGGAGTGTTCTATCAGGAAATGATGGCTATAAAGGAGAAGGATATGGATGAAAGAGTTTAGGACTGTTCACTGTCGTCACAGGAAATTTAAATCCATTTGCATAACACAATGTGAACTGAACTTCGACTGGACCACACAATGATGAGAGTTTTATTTGTTCTTTTTTTTTTTTTTTTTTTTTTGCCATTTTATTATTTGAAAAGATTGTATGCCACTTACCTTGTAAATTCGAAACGGGATTCCCGATGTCCTTTTGTTAATCTTGGCAATGCTCTATGATTGTGTTTTAGTGTCTGTCAACTTATTACTTTTTTATATTAAAAAACACTCCTGTCAACCAATAAGCTGGGTACAAGGTACTTTAATGGCAGTTACTACTATTTGTAAATTTATCCAAGCATTTCTTATTGATGGGCATCCTGTGGTTCACTAAAATGAATCAAGCATCCGGGCAGCTGAGGGACAGTGGGAAGGATTCGAGCTGTTTCTGATTGTTATTCTTGAGCAGGTAGATGAGAGCATTCACCGCATGTGTAGCTCTGCATTACTGAAGAAATACAGCATGAGAAACTGTTAGTATGCATACCTCACTTCAAACCTATAGGGAATGAGTAACTAAGAAAATGATGTAACATTTCACTCGGTTGCACTTAGTCGTATGTCTTGCATGTTTAGTCCAAAACTGTAGCAAACTATTTTAAGAAAAAGGTTTTTTTTTTTTTTTTTATATATATAAAAATCAGAGCTTGTTTATCATGAGGGTCTCTCTCTCTTTTTTTTTTTTTTTTTTTTTTCTTCTTTTTAACCAATCCAAACCTCAGGATTTTGTATCGTTAAGAAACGCCATTCAGCTTAAATTTATTTTGCTCCTCACATGCGTTAAACTGTTTCCTGTCTCTGCTCTTTAGCTCATGTTGAAATAGGTTGTACATACACCACATTATAGCTTGTGTGTCCTCTCATCTTCTGATTCTTTTCAAAGAACAAAAAAATACTGTTTGTATTACCATGTTTGCTTTATCACAACTGCTTTGTATTTACTATTAAAAAAGACGGAAAAACACAAAGAAATGAGCTACTGTATGTATTCCAATAGCAAACTGTGCCGCAAATGTAATTGACTTCATAATCCTTGCTTTTCTGGGAGGAAACTTGCAGACATCTGTGAGCGAGAGGGGAGGGAATGGATCCGGGGATAATCCTCCGTTTTTGGATTCTAAAAACTGTAAAATACAAAACAGATTTGTCTCTGTTATCATTGACCGAAGCGTTTTGTTCGGTCTTTCCTTGTGTTAAGCTGTTTTTAATACGTCGGGAAAAAGATCCTGCTTTTCGTGTCTAGATTAGCTTTGAAAGCAGGTGTACTTCCTCCAGAGCGCAAGGGGAAATTCTTGCATGCAAAAATCATTTTCTTAATCCCTATTTTTCTCTTTGTCTTACTGTATTTTCCAGTAAAACTATCTAAATGTGCAATTTTGCTTAAAGTCAATTTCTTTTAACCTTTTTAAAAGTTCAAAACATTTTGCCAGGGAGGTAGGAACTTGATTCACAACGTATTCTCTGAAATAGATTTTCTTAGTATCACACAAATTGGCCTTGTTTTAAGGTACAGTTGTCTTGTTTCCCAGTAAATATACTGATAAGGAAAAAAGGTTTGCTATGAGGAAAGTCTAAGAATCATGAACACATGATATTGATTCTCTAGAAAACCAGACAAACTATGCAGAGCAAAGATGTCTTTGAGGTAATAAAACTTAAAATTATGTCTCAATAATCAGTGTTGGGGAAAGTTACTTTTTAAAGTAATGCATTACAATATGGTGTTGCTCCCTACAAAAAAGTAACTAATTGCATTATTTACTTTTTATGGAAAGTAATGCGTTGCGTTTTCTCACCTGGACTGAGCTTGCTTGTTTTTTTAATAACAAAAAAGTTCCATTTTTGGCAAATGTAAAGCCCTTTCACACCAAAAGTGAATTGAATAAGCCTCAAGTGGATG